>NC_069504.1:215543127-215545308 GCF_027579735.1 Bombina bombina | reverse complement strand
TAACTGTGATGCATCGCCTGGGGTGCGAAGTCTGTTCTGGAGGGGTAACCCGATGGTTCCTCAGGGGGTAGTACGCTTTGTAAGCCGGCTCAGAGTTCTGGGTGTCCGGGTTTATTTGTCCTGGTCCTTGTCTTGACTGGACTTTTTGGAGTTCTGTTCCAGATCCATTAGAGTGGTTTGGTTCCTACCGGCGCATATTTTTCTACTTTTAGAGAATGAGTCTTCTACTGGACCGGCCGTAGTGGCCGGATGTTTCTGTCAGACAGTACTTGACCTGTTAAGTCTGCCTACAGCTTTACGCTCTATGCCTGTGTGCGGGTGGGCTGTGCTGGTTTAGTTTTCCCTCCTTTGGGGTGGATTTGGATGGTGTTCCACCATGGCTTAGTGGCGGTCTATGCTTTCTTGAAACCTGAAGGTCAAGAGTTTAAATACAGCTGCGGCTGTAGTTCTTTATGCTGGTCCTGCAAATACCTTTGCCTAAGGCATCTTTATCCATAGTATCCACCTGATGATTGGAGGTACTTTTCTTCCTCTGTTCAGTGGGGTTGTCCCTCCTGCCTTGCGTGCAGGATGTCAGAGTGAAGGGATGAATTTGTTGTGACATGCCATCTCTGTACTTTTCAGTGGAGGGTCTCTCTTAAAGTGTACCCTTAGTCTTTGGGAAAAGGGGGCTGCGTCTGGGTCCTGGACCCGAGCTTTTTTGGGGGGCTGGTTCCCTCCTTTTTCCTTCCTGGAAGTCTTGATGATCAGGGAATTTTATTTCCTTTGTCCTTTTGGGCATTATCAGTCACTTTTGGTGCTGGGTCGGTTGCCCGGAGCGAGGGTCAGGGATCTGTTGTATCTATTGATCTTAGGCCACATATCATAGTTTGATATTGTGAGCCTTCCTTAAGAGGAGGCTTCGCGGTAGATCCTTCTCGGCAGGTAGTTTCTCTACTGTTTTTCCGGGTTCTGGTCTCTTCTTTCCGGTCCTTTTGGGAAGTAGTTGTTCTGCACTCTTGGAGTTCTTCTTCTTTGATGATGGTCCTGTGCAGTTTAATACCTAGGGTTGGCGACTTGGACCGCTAAGTCCTCCGTTGCTGCAGGACGCCTGTGGCTTTGGAGGAGTATATTCAGATATTTTGCTACGGTTTCAGTGGCTTCCGGGGACAGTTTTGTCTTTGGCTGTTCTTTCCTGGGTGCGAGTTGGCACTCTGTGTAGGGGAAGGGTTTTCCGTCTCCCTTTCAGTCTCAGGGCATTAATTAATCCTTGGTTTCTATGCAGATAGGGATTTCTCCCTTTGCCCTGTTGGGCGGTAGTGTTTTTTTCTTTGGTTTTGCCTTGTTTCATTCTGGTTTACTCTTTTGGAGTTACTTTTGGGGTTTCTTTCGCCCTAGTCTCTTATCCGAGTCATTTTTCTTCCCTTCTGGGGCCAATGTGGATGTTCCCCTTACTTTGAGAAGGGGGTGAGTTTGTTTTGCGGGCTGAGTACCTGCGGGACTTTGTTTCCTTAGACTCGGCTTTTTGGTCCGGTCGAGTCTTATAACCTGAGCGGTCTCTAGCAAAGGCCTTGCTGGTTCTAACTTTTGGGCAGTTACTTGGGCTGTTTCTTTTTGTCCCTTCGGCTTCTAGTGAAGCAGTTTAATTGTTGGGAGTTTGGGTGTTTTCAGGCTGTGGTGCCCTCAGAGTGGGCTGCCTTTTGTACCCGCCCGTTTTGCATTCAGTGTCCTCTCTAGCTTGGGTATTGTTTTCCCAAAAGTAATGAATGCAGCTGTGGACTCTCCCTGATTTATGAAGAAAAACTGAAATTATGCTTACCTGATAATTTTCTTTTCTTCAGACGGGGAGAGTCCACAGCTCCCCGCCTCCATTTTTGTATGGGATGGCTGTAATTTTTGTTTTTTGTTCTTCTGGCGTCTTTTCACCCGGATATTTCTCCTACTATTCCTTGTTCCCTTGGCAGAATGACTGGGGGATGAGGAAAGTGTGGGGGGGGGGGGGGGGGGGGGGGGGGTATTTAAGCCTTTGGCTGGGGGTGTCTTTGCCTCCTCCTGGTGGCCAGGTGCTGAATTCCCAAAAGTAATGAATGCAACTGTGGTCTCTCCCCGTCTGAAGAAAAGAAAATGATCAGGTAAGCATAATTTAAGTTTTTCCCTTTTTTTGATTGTTTTGTCAGAGATTATCACTCTGGATATATTTAC
>NC_069504.1:215444298-215543027 GCF_027579735.1 Bombina bombina | reverse complement strand
ATAAAAGACGTGCATCTCTTCACTAGAAAAATGGCTCTGAATAAAATATTTGCTAAACATGAAGATAATGATTGTGACACACAAGCCATTATGGACTTAATATCTCTATTAGAAGATAATGAAAATGAAAACACTGACAGTAATGATTGGAGAAAAGAACTGGTAAAAAAATCGACATACATGCCTAAAATCTGTCAATTTCCTGAAATAGATACATATCAAAAAGTAGTAATTAGAGATATTCTAAAACTTCGTGATGTGAACACAAAAAACAGAATTTATGCTTACCTGATAAATTACTTTCTCCAACGGTGTGTCCGGTCCACGGCGTCATCCATAACTTGTGGGAATATTCTCTTCCCCAACAGGAAATGGCAAAGAGCACAGCAAAAGCTGTCCATATAGTCCCTCCTAGGCTCTGCCCACCCCAGTCATTCGACCGACGAACAGGAGAAAAACAGGAGAAACCATAGGGTGCCGTGGTGACTGTAGTTAAAGAAAGAAATTCATCAAACCTGATTAAAAAACCAGGGCGGGCCGTGGACCGGACACACCGTTGGAGAAAGTAATTTATCAGGTAAGCATAAATTCTGTTTTCTCCAACATTGGTGTGTCCGGTCCACGGCGTCATCCATAACTTGTGGGAACCAATACCAAAGCTTTAGGACACGGATGATGGGAGGGAGCCAATCAGATTACCTAAACAGAAGGCACCACGGCTTCCAAAACCTTTCTCCCAAAAATAGCCTCCGAAGAAGCAAAAGTATCAAATTTGTAGAATTTGGCAAAAGTGTGCAGGGAAGACCAAGTCACTGCCTTACATATCTGATCAACAGAAGCCTCGTTCTTGAAGGCCCATGTGGAAGCCACAGCCCTAGTAGAGTGAGCTGTGATGCGTTCGGGAGGCTGCCGTCCGGCAGTCTCATAAGCCAATCGGATGATGCTTTTCAGCCAAAAGGAAAGAGAGGTAGCAGTAGCTTTTTGACCTCTCCTCTTGCCAGAATAAACGACAAACAGAGAAGACGTTTGTCTGAAATCCTTTGTTGCATCTAAATAGAACTTTAAAGCACGAACTACATCTAAATTGTGTAACAAACGTTCCTTCTTTGAAACTGGATTCGGACACAAAGAAGGCACAACTATTTCCTGGTTAATATTCTTATTGGAAACAACCTTTGGAAGGAAACCAGGCTTAGTATGCAAAACAACCTTATCTGAATGGAACACCAGATAGGGCGGATTACACTGCAGAGCAGATAACTCAGAAACTCTTCTAGCAGAAGAAATACAACCAAAAACAGAACTTTCCAAGATAACATCTTGATATCTATGGAATGTAGAGGTTCAAACGGAACCCCTTGAAGAACTGAAAGAACTAAATTCAGACTCCAGGGAGGAGTCAAAGGTCTGTAAACAGGCTTGATCCTGACCAACGCCTGAACAAATGCTTGAACATCTGGCACAGCTGCCAGTCGTTTGTGTAACAAGACAGATAAAGCAGAAATCTGTCCCTTTAGAGAACTCGCTGATAATCCCTTATCCAAACCTTCTTGAAGAAAAGAAAGGATCCTAGGAATTTTAATCTTACTCCATGAGAATCCCTTGGATTCACACCAACAGATATATCTTTTCCATATTTTATGGTAAATTTTTCTAGTTACAGGTTTTCTGACTTGTACCAGAGTATCTATCACAGAATCCGAAAACCCACGCTTAGATAAAATCAAGCGTTCAATTTCCAAGCCGTCAGCTGGAGGGAAACTAGATTTGGATGTTCGAATGGACCCTGTACTAGAAGATCCTGTCTCAAAGGTAGCTTCCATGGTGGAGCTAATGACATTTTCACCAGGTCTGCATACCAAGTCCTGCGTGGCCAAGCAGGAGCTATCAAGATCACCGAGGCCCTCTCCTGTTTGATCCTGGCTACCAGCCTGGGAATGAGAGGAAACGGTGGAAACACATAAGCTAGGTTGAAGGCCCAAGGCGCTACTAATGCATCCACTAGAGTCGCCTTGGGATCACTGGATCTGGACCCGTAGCAAGGAACCTTGAAGTTCTGACGAGACGCCATCAGATCCATGTCTGGAATGCCCCATAATTGAGTCAACTGGGCAAATATCTCCGGGTAGAGTTCCCACTCCCCCGGATGGAATGTCTGACGACTCAGATATTCCGCCTCCCAATTTTCCACTCCTGGGATGTGGATCGCAGATAGGTGGCAGGAGTGATCCTCCGCCCATTGTATTATTTTGGTCACTTCTCTCATCGCCAGGGAACTCCTTGTTCTCCCCTGATGGTTGATGTAAGCAACAGTCATGTTGTCTGATTGGAATCTTATGAATCTGGCCTTTGCTAGTTGAGGCCAAGCCCTGAGAGTATTGAATATCGCTCTCAGTTCCAGAATGTTTATCGGGAGAAGAGACTCTTCCCGAGACCATAGACCCTGAGCTTTCAGGGAGTCCCAGACCGCGCCCCAGCCCACTAGACTGGCGTCGGTCGTGACGATGACCCACTCTGGTCTGCGGAAGCTCATTCCCTGGGACAGGTGATCCTGGGTCAGCCACCAACGGAGTGAGTCTCTGGTCTTCTGATCTACTTGAATCACTGGAGACAAGTCTGTATAGTCCCCATTCCACTGTTTCAGCATGCACAGTTGTAATGGTCTTAGATGAATTCGCGCAAAAGGAACTATGTCCATTGCTGCAACCATCAACCCTACTACTTCCATGCACTGAGCTATGGAAGGCCGCGGAACAGAGTGAAGAACTTGACAAACATTTAGAAGTTTTGACTTTCTGACATCTGTCAGAAAAATCTTCATTTCTAAAGAATCTATTATTGTCCCCAAGAAAGGAACTCTTGTCGACAGAGACAGGGAACTCTTTTCTATGTTCACCTTCCACCCGTGAGATCTGAGAAAGGCCAGAACGATGTCTGTGTGAGCCTTTGCCTTTGAAAGAGACGACGCTTGTATCAGAATGTCATCCAAGTAAGGTGCCACTGCAATGCCCCTTGGTCTTAGAACCGCTAGAAGGGACACGAGTACCTTTGTGAAAATCCTTGGAGCAGTGGCTAGCCCGAATGGGAGAGCCACAAACTGGTAATGTTTGTCCAGAAAGGCGAACCTTAGGAACTGATGATGATCTTTGTGGATAGGAATATGTAGATACGCATCCTTTAGATCCACGGTAGTCATAAATTGACCCTCCTGGATTGAAGGTAAAATCGTTCGAATAGTTTCCATTTTGAACGATGGCACTCTGAGAAATTTGTTTAGAATCTTTAAATCCAGAATTGGTCTGAAAGTTCTCTCTTTTTTGGGAACTACAAACAGATTTGAGTAAAACCCCATTCCTTGTTCTACAGTTGGAACTGGGTGTATCACTCCCATTTTTAACAGGTCTTCTACACAATGTAAGAATGCCTGTCTCTTTATTTGGTTTGAAGATAAGTGAGACATGTGGAACCTTCCCCTTGGGGGTAGTTCCTTGAATTCCAGAAGATAACCCTGAGAAACTATTTCTAGTGCCCAGGGATCCTGAACATCTCTTGCCCAAGCCTGAGCAAAGAGAGAGAGTCTGCCTCCTACTAGATCCGGTCCCGGATCGGGGGCTACTCCTTCATGCTGTTTTGGTAGCAGCAACAGCAGGCTTCTTGGCCTGCTTACCCTTGTTCCAGCCTTGCATCGGTTTCCAAGCTGGTTTGGTTTGCGAAGCATTACCCTCTTGTCTAGAGGCTGCAGAGTTGGAGGCCGGTCCGTTCCTGAAATTGCGAAAGGAACGAAAATTAGACTTATTCTTGGCCTTGAAAGGCCTATCTTGTGGGAGGGCGTGGCCCTTACCCCCAGTGATGTCTGAGATAATCTCTTTCAATTCTGGCCCAAAAAGGGTTTTACCCTTGAAAGGGATATTAAGCAACTTTGTCTTGGAAGATACATCCGCTGACCAAGACTTTAGCCAGAGCGCTCTGCGCGCCACAATTGCAAACCCTGAATTTTTCGCCGCTAATCTAGCTAACTGCAAAGCGGCATCTAAAATAAAGGAATTAGCTAACTTAAGTGCATGAATTCTGTCCATAAACTCCTCATACGGAGTCTCTCTACTGAGCGACTTTTCTAGTTCCTCGAACCAGAACCACGCTGCTGTAGTGACAGGAATAATGCACGAAATAGGTTGCAGGAGGTAACCTTGCTGTACAAAAATATTTTTAAGCAAACCCTCCAATTTTTTATCCATAGGATCTTTGAAAGCACAATTATCCTCAATAGGAATAGTAGTGCGCTTAGCTAGTGTAGAAACTGCCCCCTCGACCTTAGCGACTGTCTGCCATAATTCCTTTCTGGGGTCAACCATAGGAAATAATTTCTTAAATATAGGAGGGGGAACAAAAGGTATGCCGGGCTTCTCCCACTCCTTATTCACTATGTCCGCCACCCGCTTGGGTATAGGAAAAGCGTCGGGGTGCACCGGAACCTCTAGGAACTTGTCCATCTTGCACAATTTTTCTGGAATGACCAGGTTGTCACAATCATCCAGAGTAGATAGCACCTCCTTAAGCAGTGCGCGGAGATGCTCTAATTTAAATGTCACAACATCAGGTTCTGCCTGTTGAGAAATTCTACCTGAATCAGAAATTTCCCCATCTGACAAAAACTCCCTCATGGCCACTTCAGGGTATGACAGAGCAATTATCAGCGCCCTCCTGCTCTACAGTGTTTAAAACAGAGCAATCGCGCTTTCTCTGAAATGCAGGCATTTTGGATAAAATATTTGCTATGGAGTTATCCATTACTGCCGTCAATTGTTGCATAGTAACAAGCATTGGCGCGCTAGAAGTACTAGGGGCCTCCTGTGTGGGCAAAACTGGTGTAGACACAGAAGGAGATGATGTAGAACTATGTCTAACTCCCTTCATCTGATGAATCATCTTGGGCAACTTTACTATCTGTGGCAGTACTGTCCTTACTTTGTTTGGACGCTATGGCACAATTATCACACAATTTTGAAGGGGGAGACACATTGGCTTCCATACATACAGAACATAATACAAAAACCGTTTTAAAACAAAACCGTTACTGTCTCTTTAAATTTTAAACAGGGCACACTTTTTTACAGAATATGTGAAAAACTATGAAGGAATTGTTCAATTTTAACCAAATTTTCACCACAGTGTCTTAAAGCATTCAAAGCATTGCACCCCAAATTTCAGAACTTTAACCCTTAAAATGACGAAACCGGAGCCGTTTACAGTTTTAACCCCCTTACAGTCCCAGCTACAGCCTTTGCTGCGACTTTACCAAACCCAGGGGGGTATACGATACCAAATGAAGCCTTCTATCAACCTTTTCAAACACTTCCAGACCCACACACATGCAGCTGCATGTCCTGCTCTCAAAAGGAACTGCGCAGTAATGGCGCGAAAATGAGGCTCTGCCTACTACATAGAAGGCCCTTCCTGACTGGGAAGGTGTCTAAACCAGTGCCTGACGTAAAAAAACGTTCCCCAAAGTTATAAAGTGTGAATTTCAACTTCAAGCTGTATAAAATGCCCAAATAAAGCAATCGATCTAGCCCATTAAAGTGTCTACCAGTTTTATAGCCCATATTAAGCCCTTTATTCTGTTTGAGACTAAGAAAATGGCTTACCGATCCCCATGATGGGGAAAATGACAGCCTTCCAGCATTACTCAGTCTTGTTAGAAATATGGCTAGTCATACCTTAAGCAGAAAAGTCTGCCAACTGTTTCCCCCAACTGAAGTTATCTCATCTCAACAGTCCTATGTGGAAACAGCAAACGATTTTGGTTACTGCTGCTAAAATCATATTCCTCTCACAAACAGAACTCTTCATCTTTTTCTGTTTCAGAGTAAATAGTACATACCAGCACTATTTTAAAATAACAAACTCTTGATAGTAGAATAAAAAACTACAACTAAACACCACATACTCTTCACCATCTCCGTGGAGATGCTGCTTGTTCAGCAGGCAAAGAGAATGACTGGGGTAGGCGGAGCCTAGGAGGGACTATATGGACAGCTTTTGCTGTGCTCTTTGCCATTTCCTGTTGGGGAAGAGAATATTCCCACAAGTTATGGATGACGCCGTGGACCGGACACACCAATGTTGGAGAAAACATCAGTGAAAAGGAATCCACAGCACTGAGAGAAATCGAGAAGTGGGAAGACGTGGTAATCAAATCTTCAGACAAGGGAGGAAATGTTGTGATCTGGCCTACCGAATTATACCTAATTGAAGCAAAAAAACAGTTAGGAGATAAAAAGTGCTACAAACCACTCTGGGGAAATCCCACACAAGATTTTTTGGCAAAATATAACACGCTAATTGAGACAGCAAAAAAAGACGAATTAATAGATACAAGAGAATACAAATTCCTAAATGTCAGCAACCCCAAAGTAGCAACATTATATTTGCTACCTAAGGTGCACAAAAATCAGAAAATACCTCCTGGCAGACCGATTGTGTCGGGTATTGGAAGCTTATGTGAACAAGCATCATGATATATTGATCTAAGATTAAGAGATATAGTACTCTCCCTCCCTTCATACACAAGGGATACTATGGATATTTTGAACAAAATTGAAGGCATGACCCTTGATTCTGATACTTGGCTTGCCACATGCGATGTTGAGTCCCTATATACATCGATAGAGCACAAATGGGGATGCCATGCAGTGGGATACTTCCTTGAAATGGAACCAAGTGTGAATACGCTTAAAAATGAATTCATACTGAGACTCCTAAAATTTGTCCTGAGCCACAATTATTTCGTGTTCAACGACAAATTCTATCTCCAAATACGTGGCACTGCCATGGGCACAGCATGTGCCCCAACATATGCTAACATATATCTTGGATGGTGGGAGCGAGAACACGTATTTGGAGAGAAGATGGAACAATACACTGATAACTGAATACAGTTGTGGCTCAGGTACATAGATGTATTCATTCTATGGAAGGGAGAAGAATCGAGATTCAAACAGTTCATTCATAAACTAAACTGCAATGATCTAAACTTGAAACTAACGTTTGAAATCAGCAATACAGCAGTAACCTTTCTTGACAATCTCAAGGGATATGTTTGGATGTGTACAATCAGGTATGCACAGAAAAGAAACGGCTACAAACTCGATACTATCTTTTGACAGTGCACATCACCCCTCTACCAAAAAAGCAATTCCATATGGAGAATTCTTAAGAATACGGAGAAACTGTTCAGAAATTAACACTTTTAAAAAGGAATCAAAAGAACTAAAAATGAGACTGAAAAGCAGAGGATATCCAAACAGCATTCTTAAAAGGGCATACCACAAAGCACTCCATATGAATAGGAATGAGCTATTATTCCCTAAACAAAAACAGAACAAGGACACAAGGATTCGTTTTGTGGGCACATACAACATAGCCCACAAAGAGATAACTACGATATTGAACAAGCATGCTCACATATTGCAAACCGATGTAGACCTAGCCAAAAATGTGGGAAATAAGATTGCCATTAGTTGGAAAAGGGCACCAACGATTAGAGACAAAGTCATGAGAAGTCACTTTGCAAGAAAACCCAGCATTAGAAAGGATGGATTAACAGGTACATATCCATTCTGTGTCTATATGAAAAGCATCAAAGAAATGCCCATCTTTCCAGATGGTGTGAAAAGAATCAATGGTCTGTTTAACTGCAGAACATACAATGTAATATACTGCTTGGAATGCAGCTGCAACAAAAAGTATGTGGGAATGTCCACTAGGGAACTCAGGAGAAGACTAGGTGAACACCTGGGAAACATAAAAAATGCCAAAAAAGATCTTGAAAAAGATAAGAAACTAACATCAGTTGCAAGACATTTTTTAGACTACCACAACAGTAAACCAGAATTGAAATGCTGGGTCTTACAAAAACTGACCTTGGGTATCAGAGGAGGGAATATAGAGAATACCCTTCTAAAGGCTGAATCCAGATGGATCTTTTGGTTACAGAGCATGAAACCAAATGGGCTAAACGAAATTATACAATACAGTGCCTTTCTACACTAACCCTCATAAAAATGTTTGACTAGACACAATACAATAATTCTGTGTCGAGATTATATTTGATAGATCTACAAAAAACATACATAAATAACAGCAAAAAACACAATTGTGTAAAAAATCTATTTAATGGTATATCATTGTCTGATCAACAATTTAAATAATATACGGAGTATATGTCCAGTTATAAAACCAAATGAATTATATAAACAAAGGTACTCTGTAATATGTATATTTTTCAATTGAATTTTTAAAAAAACGAGAGAAATTTACCCTGAACAGTCTGACATCATGTCTTACTATACATAGTACCTAGAATATAACTAGCCAACTATAATTTTCAAGGACAATGATTGGAAATATAATGTTCAGCCATTTCATCTATGATAGAAGAACACACATCCCTGATATGGTACTATAATGGCACTATGTGTAAACCATACAAAGATCAGATCAAATCACAAAATCTATATCATGTACATAGTTCAAATGTAAAAATGGCACGTTGATATAAAACAGAATTTATGTTTACCTGATAAATTACTTTCTCCAACGGTGTGTCCGGTCCACGGCGTCATCCTTACTTGTGGGATATTCTCTTCCCCAACAGGAAATGGCAAAGAGCCCAGCAAAGCTGGTCACATGATCCCTCCTAGGCTCCGCCTTCCCCAGTCATTCGACCGACGTAAAGGAGGAATATTTGCATAGGAGAAACCATATGATACCGTGGTGACTGTAGTTAAAGAAAATAAATCATCAGACCTGATTAAAAAACCAGGGCGGGCCGTGGACCGGACACACCGTTGGAGAAAGTAATTTATCAGGTAAACATAAATTCTGTTTTCTCCAACATAGGTGTGTCCGGTCCACGGCGTCATCCTTACTTGTGGGAACCAATACCAAAGCTTTAGGACACGGATGATGGGAGGGAGCAAATCAGGTCACCTAGATGGAAGGCACCACGGTTTGCAAAACCTTTCTCCCAAAAATAGCCTCAGAAGAAGCAAAAGTATCAAATTTGTAAAATTTGGTAAAAGTGTGCAGTGAAGACCAAGTCGCTGCCTTACATATCTGATCAACAGAAGCCTCGTTCTTAAAGGCCTATGTGGAAGCCACGGCCCTAGTGGAATGAGCTGTGATTCTTTCAGGAGGCTGCCGTCCGGCAGTCTCATAGGCCAATCTGATGATGCTTTTAAGCCAAAAAGATAGAGAGGTAGAAGTTGCTTTTTGACCTCTCCTTTTACCAGAATAAACAACAAACAAGGAAGATGTTTGTCTGAAATCCTTTGTAGCATCTAAATAGAATTTTAGAGCACGGACAACGTCCAAATTGTGTAACAAACGTTCCTTCTATGAAACTGGATTCGGACACAAAGAAGGTACAACTATCTCCTGGTTAATATTTTTGTTGGAAACAACCTTCGGAAGAAAACCAGGCTCAGTACGTAAAACCACCTTATCTGCATGGACCAGATAGGGCGGAGAACACTGCAGAGCAGATAACTCAGAAACTCTTCTAGCGGAAGAAATTGCAACCTAAAACAAAACTTTCCAAGATAATAACTTAATATCTACGGAATGTAAGGGTTCAAACGGAACCCCTTGAAGAACTGAAAGAACTAGATTAAGACTCCAGGGAAGAGTCAAAGGTCTGTAAACAGGCTTGATTCTAACCAGAGCCTGAACAAACGCTTAAACGTCTGGCACAGCTGCCAGCCTTTTGTGAAGTAAAACAGATAAAGCAGAGATCTGTCCCTTCAGAGAACTCGCAGAAAATCCTTTCTACAAACCTTCTTGTAGAAAGGAAAGAATCTTAGGAATTTTTATCTTGTTCCATGGGAATCCTTTAGATTCACACCAACAGATATATTTTTTCCATATATTATGGTAAATGTTTCTAGTTACAGGCTTTCTAGCCTGAATAAGAGTATCTATTACAGAATCTGAAAACCCACGCTTTGATAAAATCAAGCGTTCAAACTCCAAGCAGTCAGTTGGAGGAAAACCAGATTCGGATGTTCGAATGGACCCTGAATAAGAAGGTCCTGTCTCAAAGGTAGCTTCCATGGTGGAGCCGATGACACATTCACCAGGTCTGCATACCAAGTCCTGCGTGGCCACACAGGAACTATCAAGGTCACCGAAGCCCTCTCCAGATTGATCCTGGCTACCAGCCTGGGAATGAGAGGAAACGGTGGGAATACATAAGCTAGGTTGAAGATCCAAGGTGCTACTATTGTATCCAATAGAGTCACCTTGGGATCCCTGGATTTGGACCCGTAACAAGGGACCATGAAGTTCTGACGAGAGGCCATCAGAACCATGTCTGGAATGCCCCATAATTGAGTTATTTGGGCAAAGATTTCCAGGTGGAGTTCCCACTCCCCCGGATGCTCCTCCATCGCCAGGGAACTCCTTGTTACCCCCTGATGGTTGATATATGTAACAGCCGTCATGATGTCTGATTGAAACCTTATGAATTTGGCCTTTGCTAGTCGAGGCCAAGCCTTGAGAGCATTGAATATCGCTCTCAGTTCCATTATGTTTATCGGGAGAAGAGAGTCTTCCCAAAACCATAGACCCTGAGTTTTCAGGGGTTCCCAGACCGCGCCCCAGCCCACCAGACTGGTGTCGGTCGTGACAATGACCTATTCTGGTCTGCGGAAGCTCATTCCCTGTGACAGGTTGTCCAGGGTCAGCCACCAACGGAGTGAATCTCTGGTTATTTGATCTACTTGTATCGTCGGAGACAAGTCTGTATAATCCCCATTCCACTGTCTGAGCATGCACAGGTGCAATGGTCTTAGATGAATTCGTGCAAAAGGAACTATGTCCATTGCCGCAACCATCAAACCTATTACTTCCATGCACTGCGCTATGGAAGGAAGAAGAACAGAATGAAGTACCTGACAAGAGCTTAGAAGCTTTGATTTTCTGGCCTCTGTCAGAAAAACCTTCATTTCTAAGGAAACTATTATTGTTCCCAAGAAGGGAACTCTTGTTGACGGGGACAGAGAACTTTTTTCTATGTTCACTTTCCACCTGTGAGATCTGAGAAAGGCTAGGACAATGTCCGTATGAGCCCTTGCTTTTGACAGAGACGACACTTGAATCAGGATGTCGTCCAAGTAAGGTACTACTGCAATGCCCCTTGGTCTTAGCACCGCTAGAAGGGACCCTAGTACCCTTGTGAATATCCTTGGAGCAGTGGCTAATCCGAATGGAAGTGCCACAGGTAATGCTTGTCCAGAAAGGCAAACCTTAGGAACCGAAAATGTTCCTTGTGGATAGGAATACGTAGGTACGCATCCTTTAAGTCCACCGTGGTCATGAATTGACCTTCCTGGATGGTAGGAAGGATCGTTCGAATGGTTTCCATTTTGAATGATGAAACCCTTAGAAACTTGTTTAGAATCTTGAGATCTAAAATAGGTCTGAATGTTCCCTCTTTTTTGGGAATTATGAACAGGTTGGAGTAAAAACCCATCCCTTGTTCTCCTAATGGAACAGGATGAATCACTCCCATGCTTAACAGGTCTTCTACACAGTGTAAGAATGCCTGTTCGAAGATAATTGAGACCCGTGGAACCTTCCCCTTGGGGGTAGTTCCCTGAATTCCAGGAGATAACCTTGAGAAACTATTTCTAGCGCCCAAGGATCCTGAACATCTCTTGCCCCAGCCTGAGCAAAGAGAGAAAGTCTGCCCCCCACCAGATCCTTCCCAGATCGGGGGCCAACACTTCATGCTGTTTTGGTAGCAGTGGCAGGTGACTTGGCCTGCTTACCCTTGTTCCAGCCTTGCATCGGCCTCCAGGCTGGCTTGGTTTGAGAAGTATTACCCTCTTGCTTAGAGGGTGTAGAATTTGAGGCTGGTCCGTTTCTGCGAAAGGGACGAAAATTTGGCTTCTTTTTAGCCTTAAAAGACCTATCCAGAGGAAGGGCGTGGCCCTTTCCCCCAGTGATGTCTGAAATAATCTCTTTCAAGTCAGGGCCAAACAGTGTTTTACCCTTGAAAGGGATGTTAAGCAAAAGCGCTCTGCGCGCCACGATAGCAAACCCTGAATTATTCGCCGCTAATCTAGCTAATTGCAAAGCGGCATCTAAAATAAAAAAGAGTTAGCCAATTTAAGAGCTTGAACTCTGTCCAAAACCTCCTCGTACGAAGATTCTTTATTGAGCGACTTTTCTAGTTCTTCGAACCAGAAACACGCAGCTGTAGTGACAGGAACAATGCATGAAATTGGTTGTAGAAGGTAACCTTGCTGAACAAACATCTTTTTAAGCAAACCCTCTAACCTTTAATCCATAGGATCTTGAAAGCACAACTATCTTCTATAGGAATAGAAGTGCGTTTGTTTAGAGTAGAAACCGCCCCCTCGACCTTGGGGACTGTATGCTATAAGTCCTTTCTGGGGTCGACTATAGGAACTAATTTCTTAAATATAGGGGGAGGACAAAAGGTATGCCGGGCCTTTCCCACTCCTTATTTACTATGTCCGCCACCCGCTTGGGTATAGGAAAAACATCGGGGGGCACCGGAACCTCTAGGAACTTGTCCATCTTACCTAATTTCTCTGGAATGACCAAATTGTCACAATCATCCAGAATAGATAATACCTCCTTAAGTAGTGCGTGGAGATGTTGAAATTTAAATTTAAAAGTTACAATATCAGGTTCTGCTTGTTGAGAAATTTTCCCTGAATCTGAAATTTCTCCCTCAGACAAAACCTCCCTCCTGGCCCCTTCAGATAGGTGTGAGGGTATGTCAGAACAGATATCATCAGCGTCCTCTTGCTCTTCAGTGTTTAAAACAGAGCAATCACGCTTTCTCTGATAAGTAGGCATTTTGGAAAAAATGCATGCAATAGAATTATCCATTACAGCCATTAATTGTTGTATGGTAATAAGTATTGGCGCACTAGATGTACTAGGGGCCTCTTGTGTGGGCAAAACTGGTGTAGACACAGATGGGGATGATGCAGTACCATGCTTACTCCCCTCATTAGAGGAATCATCTTGGGCAATATCATATCTATGGCATTATTATCCCTACTTTGTTTGGACATTATTACACAAATATATCACATATATTTAAATGGGGAAACACATTGGTTTTCATACATATAGAACATCGTTATCTGATGGTTCAGACATGTTAAAAAGGCTTAAACTTGTGAACAAAGCACAAAAAACGTTTTACAATAAAACCGTTACTGTCCCTTTAAATTTCAAACTGAACACACTTTATTACTGAATATGTGAAAAAGTATGAAGGAATTGTTCAAATTTCACCAAAATTTCACCACAGTAACTTAAAGCCTTAAAAGTATTGCACACCAAATTTGAAAGCTTTAACCCTTAAAATAACGGAACCGGAGCCGTTTTTACATTTAACCCCTATACAGTCCCAGGTATCTGCTTTGCTGAGACCCAACCAAACCCAGAGGGGAATACGATACCAAATGATGCCTTCTATAAGCTTTTTCAGTGGTTCTTAGCTCCTCACACATGCATCTGCATGCCATGCTTTCCAAAAACAACTGCGCATTAGAGGCGCGAAAATGAGGCTCTGTCTATGACTAGAAAAGGCCCCCAGTGAAAAAGGTGTCCAATACAGTGCCTGCCGTTTTTATTAAAACAATCCCCAAGATTTAACAACTATTAAAAGTAATAATCTGCCAAATATACTTAGTAAAGTAATCGTTTTAGCCCAGAAAAATGTCTACCAGTTTTTTAAGCCCTAATGAAGCCCTTTATTCTTTTACTTAAACTAAGAAAATGGCTTACCGGTTCCCATAGGGAAAATGACAGCTTCCAGCATTACCGAGTCTTGTTAGAAATGTGTCATACCTCAAGCAGCAAAAGTCTGCTCACTGTTTCCCCCAACTGAAGTTAATTCCTCTCAACAGTCCTGTGTGGAAACAGCCATCGATTTTAGTAACGGTTGCTAAAATCATTTTCCTCTTACAAACAGAAATCTTCATCTCTTTCCTGTTTCAGAGTAAATAGTACATACCAGCACTATTTTAAAATAACAAACTCTTGATTGAAGAATAAAAACTACATTTAAACACCAAAAAACTCTAAGCCATCTCCGTGGAGATGTTGCCTGTACAACGGCAAAGAGAATGACTGGGGAAGGCGGAGCCTAGGAGGGATCATGTGACCAGCTTTGCTGGGCTCTTTGCCATTTCCTGTTGGGGAAGAGAATATCCCACAAGTAAGGATGACGCCGTGGACCGGACACACCTATGTTGGAGAAATATAGTATAAAATTGCTATATATTAAACATGATAAATGTGCATAATGAAATTGTGACTAATTTTTAACATCGAATATATGTGGCACAATAAAATGACATAAAAACATTTTTATCATATAATATGATCGAGCTATAAAGTGTAAAAAGCACTGTATAAATATAACAGTGCCACAATGGAAGGATTCACTTTGTTTTTGGCTGCAACGGGATACACATTACCAGTCCTCACAAATATTTGCTCAAATAACAGCTACAAACAGACAAAGCATATAGATGGTAGTCACAAATAACGTCTGATCGTCTAAATATATATGCTAGAAATGTTGGAATCATAAGAAACAAATATTATACAAGGATCTACATATATATTTTTAAATACTTGCTTTGTAATAGATAGTATACATCTATAGAAGTATTAACTATCGTTGATCACTCAATTCACATGCAAGATCAGTTTGACACAAAAAGATAAACATTAGACGAGTAATCTATTGGACATGTTAACAAACACACCCCCTAATCTGATAGGCCACAGCTGACGATGACGCTACCGTGCTATCGTCACATAGCAAGATGGTAGAAAACAGCCGATAGGCTGACAAGAATTTACAAAAATTTAATCAGCCATGTGATTGGCTGAAGGTCCTTTAAAAGCAGTGTGTGGCGGTCGGACCGGACGCCTCTGAAAAAGCAGTTGCGAAACGCGCGTCAGGCGTTCGCACTTCTCCTCTCTATCAGTCTGTTGAAATTAGATTAATTGTTGGCCTCTTTTAGGCACCCTTCACCAATTTTTAAAAAATACTTTAGATGTTAGTCTGACATAGCGGTTATAGCGGTTAAAACGATTATAGGCTTTAATTGAGAAAAGTTAATACTCTAATCTAACTATAGTTTGTTGGAGCAATATGCTCAAGCGTAAGCTATCGCTATAGACAGACTATCCTGAGTGCCATTATTTTTTGGCAAATACTTTGTGCAGCAAATATCACTAGTGCCTGCTCCTTATAGCGATATTATACCTTGGGTTTAATTGATTTAGGCTACCATAAGCTTTATAACAGATGGCTGTCTTTTAAAAGGTTATCGCTTTACATGAGCCTACACTGCGTTTTTAAACTTTGAACTACCTCAGAATCCCCACTTCACCTGGAATAATTGTATTTACCAGGCCAATACCACGTAGATAGTACACTTCAATGGACGATTACTGAGGTTGATTCACAGTAAATAATATACGATTAACATTGCAAATCTGTCAACACTGGCAGCAACAACTATTTTCAATATCCAACTAATGTGAAAAGTATAAACATCAGGACATATAGGTGTTTATTATAAATGTTTTTCTCACATTTACCTAAATAAAATTACCTGTACACTAACACTTATTAATCTTGTATTTGCCAAACCAGACTCTTATAATAGTGTAGTAACACTTTATTGTTAAATAACCCCATTAGTGATTGATAAGCACAGAATCATTCATATAATGATATGTGCAATGGGGAGATTTCAATGAAATAGACCTATATTGATGGAAATGGTACTCATACTCTCATAAAAATAACATATAGTGAAATATCTGATATTTACTTGGTTTCAACAGGACAGTGTGATACAATCTGATCACTGTATCACATTTGAGAGGAGCTTTTGTGTACCGAGTACCTATTGGACACATTTTTAATATTGTTTGTTTCTTTTTTATTCATTGGTGGAAATCTCCACTCCTTTTTTTAATGACTATTGATATAAAAGTTAAGTTTTAATTAATAAAAGACACACCACACAATTAATATTGCAATGGTTTTTGCCCCTTCAAGTGTGCCCAATATGCTTCACTTTCTCTGTCCCTCTTCTTTGTAATAACTTGAAATATATAGCTATAGACAAATTAAACCCAGATTGGAGGGGGGGGGGAGATATACAAACTGAGCTGCTTAAATTGGAGTATAAATGGATCTATGAGTTAGAGACCAAACACCCTAAGGGACTAAATATAGATTTTCATCTGACCCCTTTTTTACATTAATTTTATAACAGTAATTTTTAATAAATTTTTCTAATATTTTTTTACATTAGTATATTAACTTAAACAGTAAATGTTATAGTGTTCCCAGATATAATAGTGCCCATGTATTAGATTTTTTATATATTTTATTATAAAATTATATGAAAAACATTATATTAATTGAATTTTAACATACATGAATTTTTAACTTATTTAGAGGTAGTTTAATATATTTTTAGCAGTTAATTTAATGTTTTAGAGACATTTTAAAATTATTTTGGAACAATTATACAGAGATCGCTATTAGTGCAATGTGTAACATTGTTTATAGACTATCATTTAGTTATATATTGAGTATAGATTAGTATTTATTAATTAACCAAAAGATTGATGCGGGTTACATTATATAATACTCATATATATAAAAAATATTTCTTGCAATAAACAATTTTCAATAAGGAGATCCAGTAGGACAAACAAAAATATATTCTACCTGTAATAAAGATTTTAATTATACAAACTACTCTAACTGTGATTGCTATGTTTATAGCTTAGTGGTTAGGTTGTTATCCCTCCAACCTAAAGACCATGAGTTCAAATCCTACCTGAAATGTATTAGAGATATTAACTTTTATTTTTGTTGTTCTTTGTTCAAGGTTTTATTGCGCAAATTGAAATTCCCTTTAATAGGTACTTTTTCTTTTACTTATGTTTTTAATTTCATTTGTATTTTTTTTTTTTCATTTACCAGGGTCTCCTGTTTCTGCTTTTTTGCAATCCCTTTCCTCTGCTTCCTCTGTCTGAACCCCTTCTTTTTGGGTTTCTTCCTGTTTGGTTTTGCCCACGGGGGGGAGCCGTGATTGGAGGATGACGGATCCGTCATTTCTGACGTAGGAAGAGGCTTGCGACGACCGGGGTAAGCTGAAGCAGCTGTAAGGATTAAAAGGTATTTTCACAACACGAGTGAAATGTAAATTGTGATAAATTATAAGTGCCCCTGTTTTAAATCAAATTTTTAAAAAACGGGCACTTTATCATCAAAATTTACATTCACTTTAAATCTTGTCTTAAAATTTTAAGTAAAGGGCTGTGTTTTGCGCCAACAAGTAAGATGGACAAATGTAATACCTTTGACGCCCACATATTTATAAAAAAAAAAAAAAAAAAACCCGGACTGTCAAAAAAATGTTTTTTTAAAAATCCAACAGAAAGGAGCATAGTACAAAATGAAAAATTGCACAAACTATAAACACACTGATTTTAGAAAAAAAATCATCCTTTTATCCAAAATATGTAAAAGGGGCATACATTAAACTATTTGAAAAACTAGTTACAAGAGACGTACACAACTTAACTGAAAAAGACACAAGAATTAAAAGATTTAACTTATCAAAAGAACAAGCAACCGAGATAAGATCTTTGGAGAAAGGTAAAGACAGTCATTAAGCCAGCGGATAAGAGCGGAGGCATAGTTATCCTGAATAAATCACACTACCTATATATGACAAATAGATTATTTTCAGACAAAAACACATATGAAAAACAGAAAAAGGACCCTACAAAACCATACAAAGAAGAGTTAAAAAATTATTTTAAAACAAAGCAAAAGATGAAGTTTTTTTTGAAAGAAAAATAATTTTCTTTTCTATGCATGGAATACCCTAAGACAGGGTTCTTCAAACTTTTTTCCCCCAAGACCCAGTGTAGTGATACCACATATCTTTGCGACCCTTTTTTTAGGCTTGGTCTGCAAATTTCTCATACAACACACGCACCCCCTGTCATGCAAAACACACAGCACACATCACTCTGATATATATGTTTTTCTTTACAGGATTATAAAATCGTAAAAATATATATATATATATATATATATATATATATATATATATAATGCTACTGTATACAATAATAAGTAATGCAGCATTGCACAAATTGATGCTTGCTCCACCAGCCACATCATTGCATCTGCCCTACATGAGTGTCACTGAATGCCGGTGAGTGTACCTGTCCCTACATCAGTGTCACATCCGGTTATTGTACCTGTCCCTACATGAGATTCCCTGACAGCCGGTAAGCTTTCCTGTCCCTACTTGATTGCCTGATGGTTTGTATCTTTACCTACATGAGTGTCATTGACCACCGGTGAGTGCAGTGCCCCTGTCTATATATGTGTCACTGCCAGCCAGAGCAAGACGCCTCCCATCAGTAAACTGGCACACACCTTCTGTACAACCTAACCTATCATCATTCCCTGGACTTCAATTCTCAGCTGACGTTCAGCACAACACAGCTTGCTTACTCTATGTACGTAGCAGTCGCCACAACACTTAACACTGTCAGCGTAACTCCCCAAATCAATGTGGCCTTTGCAATAATTCCGCATACAGGAACAAACACTACGTTCAGCCGACAAAACTACACCCACCCCCTTTGGGTGTACTGTCATTTGATACGGCCAATCAGCAAGCAGAACATCATGTGCAGGCTTCGGTGCTGCCAAAACAGTCAGGTAAAGCTTGGCTTTAATTACCCTAGCTCATTATGTAAATGTAGTAGAAAGTAGGTGTGTGCAGGTAGGGAATGGCTAGTTCTGCATACGCCATTAGCGGAAGTCAAGCAACATCAAAGTCTGTATACAGATGCTGTGGTCTAGACTCTAGAGAATGGTGCTCGGGACCCAGTAAATACTGTGTTGCGCCCCAGTAATGGGTTGTGACCCGTGGCTTGAAGAACCCTGCCCTAAGATATCACTTTTATATGTTTTGCCTAAGATACATAAGTCTATTGACGACCCACCAGGACGCCCGATTATTTCGGGAATAGATTCTATTTCCATTAATCTATCTAAATACAGATTTTTACTTACAACAAGTTAAAGCTCTACCATCTTACCTTAATAATGCTACAGATGTTTTAAAAATATTCAATGAGATGAAATGGGAAGAAAATTTCCTGATAGCCTCATGTGATGTAAGCGTCCTTTACAGGAGCAGAAGACATATAGATGGGTTGGAAGCTATCAGCCATTTTTTAGAGAAAGACAATAGTCTGGGAAGGAACCAAAAGATTTTATTTTAGAGGCCATAAGCTATATTTTAACCCACAATTTTTTTTTCTTTGAAAAAAGTCTTTACCTCCAACTCTGCGGTAAAGCGATGGGAACTAGGTTAAACCCTAGCTATGCTAATCTTTTTATGGGTCTTTGGGAACATATTTTCCTGGACTCAGTAGACCTGGGGCAAACCTAGTTCTCTTCAAGAGGTATATAGACAATATTCTTAAAGTGTGGCGTGGTTCAAAAGAGGATCTAGAATGTTTTTTTAAAGTCATGAACAACAATTTAAAGTTCACATATGAAAATAGTGACAATGAGATACATTTTCTTGATTTAAATATCAAAATAAATCAGAACAAAATTACCACCAGAACCTTTTTTTTTTAAAGAGGTTGATGCGAATAATTTTATACATGCTACTAGCTGTCACCACGAAAAATGGAAGGAAAAAATTGTAAATAGACAACTAATAAGAATCAGAAAAAAATGTTCTGAAGACCATGACTTTATAGAACAAGCAGAAATTATAATAAAAAATTTTTTTATAGGATATAATTCTGTAAAATTAGAACAAACTAAGAATAAAGTTCTAAACATTGATAGAGGAAATTTAATCACAGCAAGATAAGTCTGATGAACAATTATTTATACCTTTTATTACACAGTTCAATACCAATAAATCCAAAATAGAACAAATTTTAAGAAAATATTGGCCAATTCTAAAAACAGATGAGATTCTGTGACCAAAATTTGGAAAAAAAACCCACAGATAGTCTATAGAAAAGCAAAAAAAATCTAAAAAACATTCTATTACCAACTGATATGTACAAAAGTAAATGTAAGACAATAGGCAGAGACCTCTGGGGGAAGGATATAAAGGGTTTTTTTTTCCCTGTGGTACCTGCAAATCTTTTGAACACTCTAGGAAAAACTTTCACTCTTTTAGTAATCAAAAAGGATTACAAAATTAAGAGTACTATCAGATGTACAGATAGAGATGTGGTCTATCTTACAGAGTGTAATTGTGGGGTACAATGCATAGGGGAATCTGAAAGACCTGTAAAAGTAAGGATAAGGGAAAATATTTCAATTAAAAATATGGACCTAGACAGAAATAAAGACCTACCTGTAGCAATGTTGATATAGGCAATTTTAATTGTACTGTTATAGATGAATTACAAAAAAAAACAGAAAGAGGGTAAAATTAGAAGCTAAGTGGATTTTTGAAATCCAAACATTAACCACATTTGGCCTAAATATAGATTTTGACCTAAGCAGCTTCCTCTCAGACTGACATGCTCTTCATCTATTCCATCTTTACTGAAAAAAATATTGATTTTATTATTATTAATATAACTAATATTACCTATTATCAGTTTCCTAATTATTGAGCCAAAGTTGTTTTAGTGTTATGCATAAATTTTACGGCTTAGCCATTTGACATTTGGGTTAATGACTAAATAGTGTAGCTGATAAAAAGAAATTTTGTATCCATAATTATATTCTCTAGGAGAGGCTAAAGTGAGTTTAAGTTCTGTACTGCCATCTACTGCCTAAAATTGGAATCAGAACGATCAAATACATACTCTACTGCAGTTTTTTTTAAAATATATGATCATTTAACCTCTCCTTATAAAACTTTAAAATTTTAAACATTTTCAATTTATATTTTATTTTTTTTAAATTTGGGTCTATGAAATACTGACATTTGTTTCTTATAAATTCTGCAAGATAACATATTAATTTGTGCACAAATCTTACAATACTTTCCATAATTAATGAATAACACTGGCCTTTTAATTTCATAAAAAGGAAAATTAAATGTTTTTAGTCTTGCTTCTTTCTTCATTTAATCATTACCGTTGTGTATTGTTTTTTATAATAGTATGTGTTATATGCAAATATGTTTGCACTGTTTTTTAAATAAGTATATCATGGTATGTAAAAAAAACTTTTAATATTGCCAAAATTACTAAGTTTAACAAAGCCTTTATAAAGAGGCTGCATTGAGGAGAAAAACATAATTTACGTAAGAAGTTACCTGATAAATTAATTTATTTCATATTGGTAAGAGTCCACGAGCTAGTGATGTATGGGATACACAATCCTACCAGGAGGGACAAAGTTTCATAAACCACAAAATGCCTATTAATACACCCCTCACCACACCCACAATTCAGTTTAACGAAAATCCAAGTAGTGTGGTGATAAAGAAAGGAGTAAAAAGCATCAACAAAGGAATTTCGAAATAATTGAGCTTTATGCAAAAAATCATAACCACCATAAAAAGGGTGGGTCTCATGGACTTTTGCCAATATGAAAGAAATTAATTTATCAGGTATATCATATCTTACATAAATTATGCTTTCTTTGATGTAATTGGCAAGAGTCCATGAGCTAGTGATGTATGGGATAGCAATACCCAAGATGTGGAACTCCACAGAAGTGTCACTAGAGAGGGAGGGATAAAATAATAACAGCTATTTTCCGCTGAAAAAATAATCTACAACCCAAATTAGAAGTTAATTTTCATAATGAAAAGTAAAAACTTAAACATAAGCAGAGGCATCAAACTGAAACAGCTGCCTGAAAAACTTTTCTACCAAAAACTGCTTCTGAAGAAGCAAATACATCAAAACGGTAGAATTTAGTAAATGTATGCAAAGAAGACCAAGTTGCTGCTTTGCCAATCTGATCAACTGAAGCATCATTCTTAAAAGCCCAGGAAGTGGAGACTGATCTAGTAGAATGAGCTGCAATTCTGAGGCGGGGCATGACCTGACTCAAAATAAGCCAGATGAATCAAAAGCTTTAACCAAGATGCCAAGGAAATGGCAAAAGCTTTCTGACCTTTCCTAGAACCAGAAAAGACAACAAATAGACTAGAAGTCTTTCAGAAATCTTTAGTAGCTTCAACGTAATATTTCAAAGCTCTTACAACATCCAAAGAATGTAAGGATCTCTCCAAAGAATTCTTAGGATTAGGACACAAAGAAAAGACAACAATTTCTCTATTAATGTTGTTAGAATTCACAGCCTTAGGTAGAAATTCAAATGAAGTCCGCAAAACTGCCTTATCCTGATGGAAAATCAGAAAAGGAGATTCACAAGCAACAGCAGATAATCCGGAAACTCTTCTAGCAGAAGAGATGGCCAAAACGAAACAACACTTTCCAAGAAAGTAGTTTAAATGTCCAAATAATGCATAGGCTCAAATGGAGGAGCCTGTAAAGCCTTCAAAACCAAATTAAGACTCCAAGGAGGAGAGATTGATTTAATGACAGGCTTGATACGGACCAAAGCCTGTACAAAACAATGAATATCAGGAAGTTTAGCAATCTTTTTGTGAAATAAGACAGAAAGAGCAGAGATTTGTCCCCTGAAGGAACTTGCAGACAAACCCTTATCCAAACCATCATGAAGAAACTGTAAAATTCTAGGAATTCTAAAAGAATGCCAGTAGAATTTATGAGAACACCATGAAATATAAGTCTTCCAAACTCGATAATAAATCTTCCTAGAAACAGATCTATGAGCCTGTAACATAGTATTAATCACAGAGTCAGAGAAACCTCTATGACTAATCACTAGGCGTTCAATTTCCATACCTTCAAATTTAATGATTTGAAATCCTGATGAAAAAACGGAAGTTGAGACAGAAGGTTTGGCCTTAATGGAAGTGGCCAAGGTTGGCAACTGGACATCCAAACAAGATCCGCATCCCAACACCTATGAGGCCATGCTGGAGCTACCAGCAACACAAACGATTTTTCCATGATGATCTTGGAAATCACTCCTGTAAGAAGAAGGTGATACTTCCTTCACATCCCTCTGACAATCACTGTACTCTGAGAGGAACCAGGCTTCAAAATGCTGAGAAGCACATATCAACGTAGAAATCTTAGCACAAACTTACATCACCACCTCCAGGCAAACTTTTTAAAACTGAATTGTGGGTGTGGTGAGGGGTATATTTATAGGCATTTTTAGGTTTGGGAAACTTTGCCCCTCCTGGTAGGATTGTATATCCCATATGTCACTAGCTTATGGACTCTTGCCAATTACATGAAAGAAATTAAGCTTGAGAAAGGAGGGAAACCTTGGAAACGCGTTGCTCAATTCTGTTCTGAAGCTGTGGAGTTTTGACCCATAGGAGCACCTGTAGTAGCAGGTGTAGGAAGGGGGAGAAATAACAGTGTGGTTTGTTTGATATAGGCTATATGCTATACACCACCAGCTGTTCTCTTATTTACCCCAAAAAACACCTAAAATATTACTCCTAGCTTTTGCAATAAGGACTTTGCTCTCAATAGAAACCTATACAGGTTGGAGGCGGTTTGCTTTACCGTGGAAGATTTGAATCATCTAGACGAAGCGTGGAAGATTTGGATCATCTAGAGACCAGGAAAAAGAAGCAAATGGTACATTTTGAGCATGATTAAGGGCACACAAGCCCAAAATGGCTGTTTTAGGTGCTAATGGTTTACTAAAAAGACGTTTTATTAAGGTGTTTTGAACACAGTCATTTGGAATACAACTGTACAAAGACTGCTATTTAATTGTTATTCTGTTGAAAGCACTTGACATCTGTGATAATTCCCTTAAGTGAACTGAGAACCAGGAAGATGTGCCTTCATGTTTCCCAATTGATGTCAGGTACAACACAGTTGTCATGTTTCCTTATTCCTTTTTTTCCATGCATTGCTAGGAGATTCTTGCATCAATGCCACAGCTCTTTGTTAGAAATTTAGGAGTGTCTGTTGTCCCATCATTGAGTATAATGACAGCCTATGCTTAACAAGCTACAAGGGCTTGTGCCTGTAGTTAAATGTATCCAATTACTTTGCTAAAAATAAGAGATTTTCCAAGCGTCTATACTCAAATCTAGCTGTGACTTTAGACATACTGAAAACTACATTTTTAACAAATGCTTGAAATATGGTTTCCAACAGCTGATGAAGCATTTATGCAAGGTCTCATCTGTCACCTAGCCCATTTTCCCATTAAATGACAAATTACATTTTAGCAGAAAAAAAAATGTTGAAAAGTTAATCATCTACCTATGATTTTTGAGAAAAGAAAACACCTTGTCTCTGACTAAAAGATCATTTTAAATATAATAAACAATAAAGAGACCTTATTTTCTCAGTTCTGATATATAAAGAAAAAAAAAGAACTGATGAAAGTTTGAGGAGCTGTGGCTATCCTGAAGAGTAGAGCTGCAGGCTGATAATGCTCCCCATTCACTTCAAAACTCAACAACAAAGTGATGGTTGCAAAAGAGAGGAGTGTGGATGCATATGTCCTTGAGATCTATTGATTTGAGAGGAATTAGTCTAACCACAGTTGAGGAGAAAGACATTTAATCTTCTCATGTGTAGGCTCTTGTATAAAGCACTGAGGTCTATAACTGGCATCACTATGGGCCCAATGATCTAAAGGTCTCTGGGATTGCAAGATTATTAAAGAATGCTTGCCAGTACCTTTATTTCCCTAGTGGAATGTTCTAAAGCCACTTTTTTTACCTTGAAAACAGAGTGTTTCACTAAGGTGCATATACATTTCCATATTGTGTACAAAAGTACCCAATAAAATTTGTATTATAAAAGTCTTACAAAATAAATAATTTAACAATTTACACAAAAAATATGCAGGAAAAAATTGTATTGTTAAGTTGCATAAAAAAAAATTGTAACAAAATTCTTCACCAAAAAGCGTATTTTATTAAAAGCATAAAATGTGTATGTAAATTACACAGGAATAAATTGTATTAAATATGTATAGTGATGTTGTGAATTGTTCGCCTGCGAATAGTTCCCGGCGAACATAGCTTGTTCGCGTTCGCCTATTCATCATCATTGAGTAAACCTTGACCCTGTATCTCACAGTCTGCAGACACATTCCAGCCAATCAGCAGCAGACCCTCCCTCCCAGCTCCTGGACAGCAGCCCTTTTAGATTCATTCGGAAGCTGCTTTCTTAGTGAGAGGAGGGACAGTGTAGCTGCTGCTGATTTAATAGGGAAATTGATAGCTAGGCTAGTGTATTCAGTGTCCACTACAGTCCTGAAGGACTCATCTGATCTCTGCTGTAAAGACACCCCAAAAAGCCCTTTTTAGGGCTGCTTTTTTTTCCCTGTGTAATCTAATTGAAGTTGCCTGCAATTAGATTACAAAAAAAACTTTTTTGACTGTGAAACATCAGTCTGCTAGTGTAATCTAAATGCAGTTGCCTGCCTGCCAGCGTGTGTGCCAGGCCCACTTGCCCAGTGCCACCACTCATATCTGGTGTAACAGTAGTGTAAATAATAAAATAAAAAAAACTTTGACTGTGAAACCTCAGTCTGCTTGTGTAATCTAATTGCAGTTGCCTGCCTGCCAGCGTGTGCGCCAGGCTCACAGTGTATACTCTGCCCACTTGCCCAGTGTCACCACTCATATCTGGTGTAACAGTAGTGTAAATAATTAAAAAAAAAAAAACTTTTTTTGACTGTGAAACATCAGTCTGCTAGTGTAATCTAATTGCAGTTGCCTGCCTGCCAGCGTGTGCTCCAGGCTCACAGTGTATACTGTGCCCACTTGCCCAGTGGCACCACTCATATCTGGTGTAACAGTAGTGTAAATAATTTAAAAAAAAAACTTTTTTTGACTGTGAAACATCAGTCTGCTAGTGTAATCTAATTGCAGTTGCCTGCCTGCCAGCGTGTGCGCCAGGCTCACAGCGTATACTGTGCCCACTTGCCCAGTGCCACCACTCATATCTTGTTTAATAGTAGTGTAAGTGTACATTTAAAAAAAAATGACAGAGGCAGGCCACCCCGCAGGTGCTGTTGTGGTCATGGTGCTGTGATTCCCTTTGGTCACAGAATAATGCCCAGTGTTCAGAGGCCATGTCCCATGAACTCGAAAAGTTCTGAGGAAGACATAGTTGACTTTTTAACACAGGACACCCAATATTATATAGCTTGCGCTTCGAACCTTGACGCACCATCCTCCTCCAGCTTATCTTCGGGCACCTCTCAAGTTACCAATACCAACACTAGCACCACAGCCGCTTCACTTGATCTGTCAGAGGAGTTTTTTACACATCAGTTGGAAGAAATGAGTGATGCGCAACCATCATTGACAGAGCATGTAGATAACAGTGATATGTCTCAGTCAGGCAGCATTACTGACATGGACGTACGGTGTGATGATGAGGATGTTGTACCCGCTGCTGCTTCCTTTGTTTATTTGTCAGATACAAGTGAAGCGGTTGATGATGACGATGTGTCCGTGGATGTCACGTGGGTGCCCGCTAAAAGAGAATTACAGGGGAAAGTTCAGATGGGGAGACAGAGAGGAGGAGGAGGAAACGAGTTAGAAACAGGGGGAGGTCGTCGCAAGGAGCTAGTGGCACAGTCAGACAGCATGCATCGGCACCCGGGGTCAGCCAGACAGCATGCCAATCAACGCATGTTGTTGCCACCACCAGAATGCCGTCATCGCAGAGCTCAGCAGTGTGGCATTTTTTTTGTGTGTCTGCCTCTGACAACAGCGATACCATTTGCAACCTGTGCCAAAAGAAACCGAGTTGTGGGAAGTCCAACACCCATCTAGGTACAACTGCTTTGCGAAGGCACATGATCGCACATCACAAAACGCCTATGGGATCAACACATGAGTAGAAGCAGCACACAAACTCAAAGCCGCCATCCTCCTCCTGGTGCAGCATCTTCAGCCACGTCAACCACTGCTGTCCTCCTTGCCCCCTCTCAACCATCCGCCACTCCGTCTCTTCCGGAGCAGTTCCTGCTCATCTGCCCACAGTCAGGTGTCTGTCAAGGACATGTTTGAGCGTAAGAAGCCAATGTCACAAAGTCACCCCCTTGCCCGGCGTCTGACAGCTGCCTTGTCTGAACTCTTAGCCCGCCAGCTTTTACCATACAAGCTGGTGGACTCTGAGGAGTTCAAAAAATCTGTAGCTATTGGGACACCGCAGTGGAAGGTACCCAGCCGAAATTTCTTTTCACAAAAGGCAATCCCCAACCTGTACTCGATTGTGCGAAATGAAGTAATGGCATGTCTGGCACACAGTTTTGGGGCAAGAATCCATATGACCACTGATAGCTGGTCTGCAAAGCATGGTCAGGGCAGGTATATCACCTACACTGCGCATTGGGTAAACCTCCAGACGGCTGCCAAGCATGGAATGCGTGGCTCTGCAGAGGAGGAGTTGGTGACACCGCCACGACTTGCAGGCAGGCCTGCTGCCACCTCCTCCTCCTACTCCATCCTCTTGTGCATAAGTACCCAGGCTTACAGGACATCCTGAAGCAGGCCAGGAAGGTGTGTGGCCATTTGAGGCGTTCCTACATGGCCATGGCGCACTTTTCCGATATCCAGCGGCGAAACATAACAGTGAGGCGCTTGATTTGCGACAGCCCGACACGTTGGAATTCAACACTCCTAATGTTCGACTGCCTGCTCCAACAAGAAAAAGCCGTTAACGAGTATTTGTATGACCGGGGTGCTAGGACAGCCTCTGCGGAGCTGGGAATTTTATTGCCACGTTACTGGGCGCTCATGCGCAATGCCTGTAGGCTCATGCGTCCTTTTGAGGAGGTGACAAACCTAGTCAGTCGCACCGAAGGCACCATCAGCGACATCATACCATTTGTTTTCTTCCTGGAGCGTGCCCTGCGAAGAGTGCTGGATCAAGCCATAGATGAGCGTGAAGAGGAAGAGTTGTGGTCACCATCACCACCAGAAACAGCCTTATCAGCATTGCTTGCTGGACCTGCGGCAACACTGGAAGAGGATTATGAGGAAGAGGAGTCAGAGGAGGAAAGTGGCTTTGAGGAGGAGGAAGACCAACCACAACAGGCATCCCAGGGTGCTCGTTGTCACCTATCTGGTACCCATGGTGTTGTACGTGGCTGGGGGGGAAGAAGATACCTTCAGTGACATCACTGAGGATGAGTAACGGGACATGATTAGCTCGGCATCCAACCTTGTGCAAATGGGGTCTTTCGTGCTGTCGTGCCCGTTGAGGGACCCTCGTATAAAAAAGCTGAAGGAGAACGACCTGTACTGGGTGTCCACGCTACTAGACCCCCGGTATAAGCATAAAGTGCAGTAATGTTACCGAATTACAACAAGTCGGAAAGGATGCAGCATTTCCAAAATAAATTAAAAAGTATGCTTTACACAACGTATAAGGGTGATGTCACAGCACAACGTGAATCTAACAGGGGAAGAGCTGAAAGTAATCCTCAGACTCCCACGACCACGCCGGCAAGGAAAGGACGCTTTACAGACGTGTTGTTGGAGGACATGCAGAGCTTTTTAACTCCTACCGACAGCTAGCAGACTACCTCGCCTTAACTGCAGATATCGACACTCTGAGGAGCGATGAGCCCCTTGACTACTGGGTGTGCAGGCTTGACCTGTGGCCTGAGCTATCCCAATTTGCAATAGAACTTCTGGCCTGCCCCGCTTCAAGTGTCCTGTCAGAAAGGACCTTCAGTGCAGCAGGAGGTATTGTCACTGAGAAAAGAGGTCGCCTAGGTCAAAAAAGTCTAAATTACCTCACCTTTATTAAGATGAATGAGGGATGGATCCCGAAGAGACTGACATTGGGCGATACATTCGAGTAAAAAAGGCCTGATGAGATGAGCTGCCTTTGGCTAAAAATGGTCCACACGCTGCTGTATTTTATCTTCAAATGCCGGATGACTTGCGTGACTTATCCTCCACCAACTAGGGTTCAAGCCGCAAAGTTTTAGGGCACTTTCTGCCTGGGAAACAAACATCAATTTTTCTGGCCGCTGCTACAGCAGCGGCTGCAACAATACCTAATTTTTCAGGCATGTGCACATGACAAATTGTTCTGGCCTCTAGTGCTGCACTGTGGCTTCAAAAACAAAAAAAAAAAAAAGACACTTAAAATGATTAAACTGATAGGAATAGTACTACTTAACACACCACTCCTATCTGGTGGCACATTAGATTGCACGCGCAGTGCCCCAAATTTGAAGTAGGAGGACCAACTAAGCATCTTTTTCCATCTCCCGGTTCCTAAAATCCATGCCATATACACATCCCCTGATAGGGGACACCGCAGTGGAAGGTACCCGGCCGAAATTTCTTTGCACAAAAGGCAATCCCCCAACCTGTACTCAATTGTGCAAAAGGAAGTAACCTTACCATGGGTCCCAGACCGCACGTCTTGTAATTCTCTGTCTGGGAAATTATATATCTATCCAATATATCTATTTATCTATCAAATCTAACTAACTATCTATCGTATCTATCAAATGTATATTGCATCTATTGATCTATCTAATCTATGTATCTATCTATCAAATCTATCTCGTGGCCGGTCTGTTTTGTGACAGCCACTTGTGTTTCAGCCAAATGTCCATCGGACAAATGTCCATCGGCTAAAAGTCCGGCCACAATTGCACTCGCAGTGCCCCAAATTTGAAGTAGGAGGACCGACCTAGCATCTCCCGGTTCCTAAAATCCATGCCATATACACCTCCCCCGATAGGGGGAGTAACAGGTATTAAACTGATCAGAATAGTACACTCATATCTGGTGGCACAGTAGATTGCACGCGCAGTGCCCCAAATTTGAAGTAGGAGGACCGACCAAGCATCTTTTTCCATCTCCCAGTTCCTAAAATCCATGCCATATACACGTCCCCTGGCGCCGCAACTGCCTCTGATTGCCCCAAGGCTACACGGACAGTCTGGCCGCATTCGGCCTAGTCCTCAATACCATGCTCAAGAGCTGGACCAGCCCCTGTGGTTCCACCCTTTTGCATTATGTTGATGACCTGTTATTGTGTAGTACTTCATACGAGGCAGGGGAAAAGGACCTAGTGGACCTTTTGTTGTTCCTCGCCCAAGAAGGGCTCAAGGTGTCTAAACAGAAACTGCAAATCTGCCAGCCACAAGTTGAGTACTTAGGCTTTGTCCTGTCCAAAGGCAAATGAGAACTCAGTGCTAAAAGAGTAAAAGCCCTCTCTAAACTGCCAAAGCCCGCCACTCCCAAAGAAATCCTGACCTTTCTTGGGATGATAAACTATTGTCGACAGTGGATACCAGATTGCTCCCACTACGACTCAATGCTCCTCACCGTTTGCCACAGTGACTCTCCACCCACAATTCACTGGACAGAGACTCTGACACATGCATACAATGAACTTGCCAGGTCCATCACCACATCCCCTGCCCTCGGCCTCCCTGACTACACAAAGCCTTTTCATTTGTACGCAAGGGAAAATTGTAAAACCATGGCGGCCGTCTGTGCCCAAGAGCATGATAGCAATTCCTTCCGCCCTGTAGCCTTTTTATCTAAAAAGCTGCCCGTCCCTGTGCAGGTTATGCCTTCATGCCTTGCAGCATGTGCCATGGCCGTTGAGATGTGAGAACCTATCACACTGGGACACCCACTTGTTCTACATACCTCCCATCAGGTTCTGCACCTCCTTAATAATCTTCAAACACAACACATGACTGCCCAGAGACTTAGTGGCTATGAAATACTGCTTACCAGTACTTCTGAGCTAACCAGTACTGTGCAACTAACTCAGGCCCTGCGTCCATCCTCAAGGCCTTGTTATCCTCTGACGTACCACAATCTGACCTCCCCCTTCATGACTGTGTTGCACTCTTTCACTCCAGCACAACACCACTCCCTGACCTCCGGGACAACCCTATTCCGGGGGTCCCTGACGTTTTTGTGGACGGCTCATGTAGCCGCCCAGATGACCACACGTACCTTGCAGGATATGCAGTGGTCCAACTTCCCGACATTATCATTGAATCCGCCTCTGTCATGCATAATTCTGCTCAGGCAACTGAATTAATAGCTCTCACTCGAGCCTGTGAACTTTTTGCTGATGCCTCCGTAAATATCTATACCGACTCCAGATATGCCTTTGGAGTGGTACATGATTTCGGCATGATTTGGAAACAAAGAGGTTTCAAGTCTGCCGACGGTAAAAGTATCAGTCACACCACTCTCATTACAGAACTCTTACAAGCCATCCTGCTCCCAAAGGAAATAGCTGTCATACACTGCCGAGCACATACTAACCTTAACAATCCTATTGCTAGGGGTAATGCATTAGCTGAAACAGTAGCCAAACAAGCAGCCAAGGTATCTCCATTGCAAGACACTGTTTACCCCATGCTCATTGCACCCTCTCTGGTCGACGATGTACTCACATCCTCACTCCAGCAGTTTGCCACTGTCACTGACATAAAATACTGGGTCTCTCAGAAACTCGAATTAAACCCCCAAGGGTTTTATTTGAAAGAGGGGAAAGGTGGGACAATCATTGGTATTCCTGAAACCAGTGCACCCATTTTTATTTCAGAAACCCACGGTGTCAGTCACCTGAGCATCCACGACACTCTTGCATTAATCAAACCTTACTTCTGCATACAAAATTTACAGTTACATGTACAATCTTACATTAACCGTTGCATCACTTGTCTGCAAACCAAACATAACAACAAACCTGCAAAACATGACCACCTAACACCACCATCTGCACCCTTCACTCACCTGCAGACAGATTTTACACACATACCTAAAACAGGAACCAAACAGTTTTACCTGCTGGTCATAGTCGACCAATTTTCTCGCTGGCCTGAGGCCTTTCCTACTACTAGGGAAGACGCAAAAACAGTAGTAAAGCACCTTTGCACTCCCAGATTTGGTTGCCCCCTGCAGATTAACTCAGACAATGGCCCTGCTTTTGTTAGTAAGGTATTGCAGGAATTGGTAGCTCACTTACAGATAAAATGGAAGTTTCACATACCATATCACCCCCAGAGCTCAGTGGTGGTAGAAAGGATGAACCGGACCATTAAGGAAAAACTCCTTAAAGCCACGGGAGGGAATTGGGTCAAATGGCAGGATCATTTAGCTGCAGTCTTAGCTGAGGTACGGATGTCCCCAAGCAAATCCACTCAGCTGTCTCCTTTTGAGATTTTAATGGGTAGACCGTTCCCCACCCCCTGGGTCAGGAACCCACACATAGTCACTGGTGATTTAGATTTAATCAGGGAACGATATGTGCATGAACTGATCTCTGTTTTGAACAGCAACTATGGTGATGTGGCTTCTCGTTTTCCTCTTCCCTCACAGGAACCAACCCACAGCTTCAAGGTCGGAGACACTGTGTGCATCAGACAACTGAATAAAGCAAAGAAGGGAGGCTTCCCATACGGTCCACCTACCGAAGTCGTGGCCATCACTCGTACTGCCATTCTCACAGCCCAGGAACCCATCTGGATCCACGCATCTAGGGTAAAGCTCTCTCCAAAGAGGGGTGAAGCTGGCTGTCTAGTCCCTTCTGAAACATCTGTACCGCCCGTCCAGGACGTCCAGGACAACAGTTGTGTCTAAAAAGGGGTGAAGTGTTCACAAAGTCCCTTCTGTAACACCTGTAGCATCCTCGACTGCCAGTCCAGAGAGGGGTGAAGTTGGTCGTACAGTCCCTTCTGTAACACCTATATCCACACCTGCAACAACATGATCGCCTTTCAGGGGTCCCCCTGCTTGGTGTATCTCTACCTTCTCTCCTCCTTGCTCTTGGTTGCAATACCAGCATGGATAATAGCCTCCTGCTATTATGAGACACCGGACGAACAACATATGATCGCCCCCGTTTGTAATTACTTCACCACTTCCCCTGACTTACCCCCGAAACAAAGCACAACCAAGAACTCAACCACTCTGCCAGCACCGCCAATTCCAGCTCTCCGTAGGACCCGGAGATCGACTGGGGATTGGAGCATTGGGGTAACTGGACGCTATACCACGCCAACCTCACAAGTGGCCATCTCACAAAATAAAACAACATCACCATTTAAATTTACCCTTTGGTTTAATTCTTCCAACACCCATGTTGCCTCTTACACCTTTGACTTTTGCAACGTTGCTTATTGCAGGGGCAGTACAGGATGGCTTTGTGAACAATACCGAGATACCCCTGGTAGGGCTTTCTATATTTGTGTAGAGGACGATTATTGGGGTAAGGATTGTAAGTACTGGGAATCGGTGGGATGGCATACAGGGCCAGACCCTGACTGGGGATATAAACCCAAGAGTGCGTTAGACAGGAAGGATAAAAATGGTAAATCCTTGATTAGTAGAATGACCATCTTCAGATCCGGTACATGCCTTACCACAGGCAAGTTCGGACAAATTATGAAACTAACCTTGACCATTGAAAACCCCAGCCCAAACGATTGTGGTTCTTATATTCTCTCCGTATGGGCAAAGAACGCTGGAGGCAGAGGAGCCTGGGGTAGATTTTATATTCAAGACATGGTTAATTCCTCTGAGTGGGCCCAAATTCTCTCTCACCTTAACGCCAAATCCCTAGCTAAGTCCCAGTCCCTATCACAAACTATGATGGCTATGGCTGATCCCTCCATAAGAGACATTATGGCCGCAGAAACAGGTTACTCAGATAAGAACCTCTGACTAGAATGGATGGCCTTTTCAGCCAAACAATATAATAAATCAAATTGTTTTGTCTGTGGTAATGCCCACCCCATTTAGGCACTGTCCCCCTGAACATCCCCAGTAACGCTGAGTCCTGTTTCCTCAGCCTATATACTAACACCATTGTTAATCAGTCAACCTGTATTGCCTGGAAGGAAAAATACCCCATCATTACTAAAACCCCACACATTGCTGAGGGAATTACTATATATCCCGGTAACTACACTTGCTATAGGGGCAAAGGTAATGGTAGATTCCTAGGTAACTTTACACCTAATTATTGCTATACGTATAGTAGCCTCAACACCCATAATCACACCCAGTCGTTAGGTGACATATATTGGATTTGTGGGGATATGAGAATCCGCACTAGGCTAGAGGGACAGTGGTCTGGGGAATGTGCTCTAGCAAAAGTTATCATGCCTCTCCACATTCTAAGTGACGACACCACATACACACACGCTCAACACACCTCCTCTCACCGTACACGGCGAGTGGCTATCCCAGGTAGTTTTGACCCCAATGTATACTTAGACGCTATTGGAGTCCCACGGGGGGTCCCAGATGAATTTAAGGTCCGTGACCATGTAGCAGCTGGTTTTGAATCTCTCTCTCTCTTTGTCACAGTTAATAAAAATGTAGACTGGATCAATTATATATTTTATAATCAACAGCGTTTTGTTAATTACAACAGAGATGCCCTTAAAGGCATCACTGAACAACTTGCCCCAACCTCTTACATGACATTCCAAAACCGCATGACTCTAGACATGATCCTAGCAGAGAAAGGAGGGGTGTGTAAAGTCCTTGATGCCCAAGCTGGTGGACCATGCTGTACGTACATCCCCGATAACACAGGTCCCACAGGAAAGGTCACGCTTGCTATTAAAAAGTTGGAAGAATTATCCAATGAGTTAAAGAAAAATTCTGGTATTACTAACCCCTGGGATAAATTCTTCACTGGTCTAGGCTCGCTAGAATGGCTTAAAAATATTGGTACTATTATTGTTTATATTGCACTGTTTATCCTACTCTGTTATGGCAGTTTTAAAATAATTCTTTTACGCATTGATAAATGTACTGCTATACCTGCTGCTTCTAATTCCCAGGGTCCGCTATATCTGCCAGTTCGACCATACAGCCCTCCCACTGCCCCTTACCTCAATGTCCCATTCCAATCTAGACGCTAGTCTCGTGGTAGTCATTGTTATGACTAAAGAGGGGAATTGTCAGGTAACATTACTTATTTGTCTTGCACACTTTACCTATGTACTTATTTCACATCACCTGTAATGTTATGTACTGATGTGTTTTCATTCCACTCCACTCGTAATATTATTAGCTTCCAAAACATTTGTAATACTGCTAACATTTGCAAATATCAGTTACTGCCTGCCCTGTGTCTTTCAACAGGAAACACAGGTGTTTTCCGTAGCCTAACCGCAATGCTCAGAAACAAATGTCATGACCCATATACCACCTATTTATTATAATACCATTATTTCCTGTAACTGCAAACGTACATTTCTTCTTACAAATATTATCTTGCATTATGATATGTTATACTATGTGCCAAATAAGGGTATCAGGAAGGATATCAGTGTATTTGCTTAGCCAATAATATTTTGTTACGTATCAGATGCCTGTGTGCATCCATTGCTATATAATTTGCTGCAGCACACAGAATAAACAAACATTTGCTAATGATAACCTGCCTGTGTATGTTATTTTGGTAATTGTTCCCGGACGTCCGAGAGGTCACTGCTTTCTCCAAGACTCATCATCCAAGTATTGTCCCGGGTATTCCTAACAGAGGACCGACCAAGCATCTTTTTCCATCTCCCGGTTCCTAAAATCCATGCCATATACACATCCCCTGAAAGGGGACACCTCAGTGGAAGGTACCCAGGCCGAAATTTCTTTGCACAAAAGGCAATCCCCCAACCTGTACTCAATTGTGCAAAAGGAAGTAACCTTACCATGGGTCCCAGACCGCACGTCTTGTAATTCTCTGTCTGGGAAATTATATATCTATCCAATATATCTATTTATCTATCAAATCTAACTATTGTATCTATCAAATGTATATTGCATCTATTGATCTATCTAATCTATGTATCTATCTATCAAATCTATCTCGTGGCCGGTCTGTTTTGCGACAGCCACTTGTGTTTCGGCCAAATGTCCATCAGCTAGAAGTCCGGCCACGATTGCACTCGCAGTGCCCCAAATTTGAAGTAGGAGGACCGACCAAGCATCTCCCGGTTCCTAAAATCCATGCCATATACACCTCCCCCGATAGGGGGAGTAACAGGTATTAAACTGATCAGAATAGTACTGCTTAACACACCACTCATATCTGGTGGCACAGTAGATTGCACGCGCAGTGCCCCAAATTTGAAGTAGGAGGACCGACTAAGCATCTTTTTCCATCTCCCGGTTCCTAAAATCCATGCCATATACACGTCTCCTGGCGCCGCAACTGCCTCTGGGAACCTTACCATGGGTGTCAGACCGCACATCTTGTAATTCTCTGTCTGGGAAATTATATATCTATCAAATCTATTTATCTATCTAACTATCTATCGTATCTATCAAATGTATATTGCATCTATTGATCTATGTAATCTATGTATCTATTTATCAAATCTATCTATCTCGTGGCCGGACTGTTTTGTGACAGCAACTTGCGTTTCGGCCAAATGTCCGTCGGCTAAAAGTCCGGCTACGATTGCATGCGCAGTGCCCCAAATTTGAAGTTGGAGGACCGACCAAGCATCTTTTTCCATCTCCCGGTTCCTAAAATCCATGCCATATACACCTCCCCCGATAGGGGGAGTAACAGGTATTAATCTGATCAGAATAGTACTACTTAACAAACCACTCATATCTGGGGGCACAGTAGACTGCACGCGCAGTGCCCCAAATTTCAAGTAGGAGGACCGACCAAGCATCTTTTTCCATCTCCCGGTTCCTAAAATCCGTGCCATATACACGTCCACTGGCGCCGCAACTGCCTCTGGGAACCTTACTATGGGTCCCAGACCGCACGTCTTGTAATTCTCTGTCTGGGAAATTATATATCTATCAAATCTATCTATTTATCTATCAAATCTATCTATTGTATCTATCAAATGTATATTGCATCTATTGATCTATCTAATCTATGTATCTATGTATCTATCAAATCTCGTGGTTGTGCAAATGGAATGTTTGCGGTGCGTTAAACGAGGAGTTTGGTCTGTCACTGTGAAGCGGGCGTAACCCTTAAACTACCTGATCGATACAACATCATACCTGATGTTTTAAAGCACGTTATTCCAAACAATTTAGGAATGTTAGGTGATTTATGCCCTTTATGGATTAAAACCAGACTCTGCATCAACTATGTAATTATCCGTCGGAGTTTTGCCATGGATCCCCCTCCGGCATGCCATAGTCCAGGTGTTTGTCCCCTTGAAACAACTTTTCCATCACTATTGTGGCCAGAAAGAGTCCCTGTGGGTTTTAAAATTCTCCTGCCTATTGAAGTCAATGGCGGTTCGCCCGTTCGCGAAAAGTTGCGGAAGTTCGAGTCCACCGTACACGAACGGAAAATTTTCAGTTCGCTACATCACTAAATATGTACAGCGAAAATCATAATTTAAGTATACTGGATGTGTAAAAATAATCAGAAATGTGTATTTATAAGTACAAAATACAATGCGTAATTGTTATTTTTTGGTAAAATGGGCTGCACATGGGCGTATATGAATGAAATAGTCTCTCTAATCCTAATGTTATTAAACATTTTCACACTGCATATCTCATATTGTTTCTCGCAAACTAAAAGGTGGCGAGCTTTTGTTAAAACACTTCAGGAGCTACATTACTTTTGAAAAAGGAGAAATCTTGCTACTGCGAGGGTCGGCGTGAAAACCCACATCTGTTCCGGGGAAGTTTAGATCATATGGGTTCTATTTCTTTGTCTTCTCTACATGAGTAAAGTCTCCACATTTTTTTTAAAGTACCCTTTTTACAACACCAGTTTCCAGTAGTTAGAGATATACTGTTACATGATATACTTAGAAGAAATAAACTGATATAATAAATATAGAAGTAACATATTCCCTACTACATTATTAGTAGTACTTTTCCATAATCTTGAGAAACTACAAATTTGTAGTCTTTGACGTACAATAGTCTTGCTCCTCCAGGAAACACCTACGGGGGAAAATCCCCATTAGGTTTTCTGTTTTTGGAAGACAAACATTTCATAGGCTCTGTTGCTTGATAATTTCTATAAAAAAAACAAGAGGTCCCCATAGTGTAATAGTTTCCATATGTACAGGTGAATGCGATTTCTTACACAACCCTGCATGTGAGCTCATCTTTGGCCTAATGATTTAAAGCTCTCCACTCTGGCTAGATTATCTAAGAAGTTTCATCAGTACTGTGACATCACTGAAAGAATTTTAGAAATGAAACTTATAGCTTGAGAGCTGTTTATCTCATTATGCAGGGGGCTGGGTGTAAAGAATGGGCACATGCATTGCAATCTAATGCTCAAAAAAGCTCCCAAAGAGTTAGCTTAATAGGGACTATAAACTGCTGGGTACAACATCATTAGCTTTTTTGCTACTCACTTTGCTATTGTTTTGCCTCTTGTATCTGCAGCATTCTTCCAAGCCATTCTATTATTTTAGTCCTTTACAAGTGCTGAATAGTGAAGCTTTGCATCACCATATTGGGAGTCGTCATCTTGGAACTTAAAGGGACAAACCCCAAAAATGTATTTCATGATTCAAGTAGAGAATGCAGTTTTAAACAACATTCCAATTTACATCTATTATCTAATTTGCTTCATTCTTTATATATCCTTTGTTGAAGAAATATTAATGCACAAAGGTGATCCAATCACACAAAGCATCTATGTGAAGCTACCAATCAGCAGCTACTTAGCCTATCTAGATATGCTTTTCAGCAAAGGATATCAAGAGAATGAAGCAAATTAGATAATAGAAGTCAATTAGAAAGTTGTTTAAAATTGCTTGTTCAGTCTGAATCATGAAAGAAAAAAATTGGGTTTAATGTCCCTTTAAGTATTCTCACATAGATAATCTAAAGCTCTCCGCTCTGGTGAGATTTTCTAAGCAGCATCACACGTCCTTAAATTTAAAAAAAAAAACAGAATTTATGCTTACCTGATAAATTACTTTTTCTTGCGGTGTATCCAGTCCACGGATTCCCTACAGGAAGTGGCAAAGAGAGCACACAGCAGAGCTGTCCATATAGCTCCCCCACTAGCTCCACCCACCCAGTCATTCAACCGAAGGTTAGGAAGAGAAAGGAGAAACCATAGGGTGCAGTGGTGACTGTAGTTTAAACAAAAAAATTTACCTGACTTAAATGCCAGGGCGGGCCGTGGACTGGATACACCACAAGAGAAAGTAATTTATCAGGTAAGCATAAATTCTGTTTTCTCTTGCAAGGTGTATCCAGTCCACGGATTCATCCTTTACTTGTGGGATACCAATACCAAAGCTTTAGGACACGGATGAAGGGAGGGAACAAGACAGGTACCTTAAACGGAAGGCACCACTGCTTGCAAAAACTCTCTCCCAAAAATAGCCTCCGAAGAAGCAAAAGTATCGAATTTGTAAAATTTGGAAAAAGTATGCAGTGAAGACCAAGTCGCTGCCTTACAAATCTGTTCAACAGAAGCCTCATTTTTGAAAGCCCATGTGGAAGCCACTGCTCTGGTAGAATGAGTAGTAATTTTTTCAGGAGGCTGCTGGCCAGCAGTCTCATAGGCCAAACGGATGATGCTTTTCAGCCAAAAGGAAAGAGAGGTAGCAGTCGCTTTCTGACCTCTCCTCTTACCAGAATAGATAACAAACAAAGAAGATGTTTGTCTGAAATCTTTAGTTGCTTGTAAATAGAACTTTAAAGCACAAACTACATCAAGATTGTGTAAAAGACGTTTCTTCTTCGAAGATGGATTAGGACACAGAGAAGGAACAACTATTTCCTGGTTAATATTCTTGTTAGAAAACAACTTTAGGAAGAAAACCAGGCTTGGTACGCAAAACTACCTTATCTGCGTGGAACACCAGGTAAGGTGACTCGCACTGTAAGGCAGATAATTCTGAGACTCTTCGAGCAGAAGAGATAGCTACCAAAAACAAAACTTTCCAAGACAACAACTTAATGTCTATGGAATGTAAAGGTTCAAACGGAACCCCTTTAAGAACTGAAAGAACTAGATTCAAACTCCATGGCGGAGCCACAGGTTTAAAGACAGGCTTGATTCTGACTAAAGCCTGAGCAAAGGCTTGAATGTCTGGTACCTCTGCCAGACGCTTGTGTAACAGGATAGACAAAGCAGATATTTGTCCTTTTAAGGAACTAGCCGACAGTCCTTTCTCCAATCCTTCTTGGAGAAAGGACAAATCCTGGGAATCCTAATCTTACTCCATGAGTAACCCTTGGATTCACACCAACAAAGATATTTCCGCCATATCTTATGGTAGATTTTCCTGGTAACAGGCTTTCTAGCCTGAATCAGAGTATCTATAACTGACTCAGAGAACCCACGCTTTGATAGAATTAAGCGTTCAATCTCCAAGCAGTCAGACGCAGAGAAATTAGATTTGGATGCTTGAACGGACCTTGGATTAGAAGGTCCTGCCTCATTGGCAGAGACCATGGTGGAACGGATGACATGTCCACTAGGTCTGCATACCAAGTCCTGCGTGGCCACGCAGGCACTGTTAGAATCACCAACGCCCTCTCCTGCTTGATTCTGTCAACCAGACGAGGAAGGAGAGGAAACGGTGGAAACACATAGGCCAGATTGAAGGACCAAGGCGCTGCTAGAGCATCTATCAACACCGCCTGGGGATCCTGGGAACTGGACCCGTAAAGAGGAAGTTTGGCATTCTGACGGGACGCCATCAGATCCAATTCTGGAGTGCCCCATAGCCGAGTCAGCTGGGCAAATACCTCCGGGTGGAGTTCCCACTCCCCCGGGTGAAAAGTCTGACGACTTAGGAAATCCGCCTCCCAGATGTCTACTCCTGGGATGTGAATTGCTGAGAGATGGCAGGAGTGATCCTCCGCCCACCTGATTATTTTGGTTACTTCCGTCATCACTAGGGAACTCTTTGTTCCCCCCTGATGATTGACGTAAGCTACAGTCGTGATGTTGTCCGACTGAAATCTGATGAATTTGGTCGCAGCTAGCTGAGGCCATGCCTGAAGAGCGTTGAATATCGCCCTCAGTTCCAGAATGTTTATCGGGAGAAGTGTTTCTTCCCGAGACCATAAGCCTTGAGCTTTCAGGGAGTCCCAGACCGCACCCCAGCCTAACAGACTGGCGTCGGTCGTTACAATGACCCACTCTGGCCTGCGGAAACATATTCCCTGAGACAGGTGGTCCTAAGACAACCACCAGAGAAGAGAATCTCTGGTCTCCTGGTCCAACTGAATTTGAGGAGACAAATCTGCATAATCCCGATTCCACTGTTTGAGCATGCATAGTTGCAGTGGTCTGAGGTGTATCCGAGCAAAAGGGACTATATGTCCATTGCCGCTACCATTAATCCGATTGTCTCCAAGCACTGAGCCACAGATGGCCAGGGAATGGAATGAAGAACTCGACAAGTAGTTAAGAGTTTTAATTTTTTGACCTCCATCAGCAATATTTTCATTTCTACCGAGTCTATTAGAGTCCCTAGGAAGGGAACCCTTGTGAGAGGGGAAAGAGAACTCTTTTTGGTGTTCACCTTCCACCCATGAGACCTCAGAAAGGCCCATACAATCTCTGTGTGAGACTTGGCTCTGTGGAAAGACGGCGCCTGAATTAAAATGTCGTCTAGGTAAGGCGCCACTGCTATGCCCCGCGGTCTTAGCACCGCCAGAAGGGACCCTAGCACCTTTGTGAAGATTCTGGGAGCAGTGGCTAAGCCGAAAGGAAGAGCCACAAACTGGTAATGCTTGTCCAGAAAGGCGAACCTGAGAAACTGGTGATGATCTTTGTGGATAGGAATGTGTAGGTATGCATCCTTTAGATCCACGATAGTCATATATTGACCTTCCTGGATCATTGGTAAGATTGTCCGAATGGTCTCCATTTTGAATGATGGGACTCTGAGGAATCTGTTTAGAATTTTTAGCTCCAGGATGGGTCTGAAAGTTACCTCTTTTTTGGGAACCACAAACAGGTTTGAGTAAAAACCCAGCCCTTGTTCCATGATTGGAACTGGGTGGATCACTCCCATTGTATGTAGATCTTCTACACAGCGTAAAAACGCCTCTTTCTTTGTCTGATCTGTAGCCAGACGAGAAATGTGGAACCTCTCCCTTGGAGGAGAACCCTTGAATTCCAGAAGATAACCCTTGGATACAATATCCAACGCCCAAGGATCGTGTACATCTCTTGCCCAGGCCTGAGCGAAGAAAGAGAGTCTGCCCCCTACTAGATGCTGTCTTGGTGGCAGCTGCAGGCTTTTTGGCCTGTTTCCCCTTATTCCAGCCCTGGTAAGGCTTTCAAGTTGCCTTGGGCTGTGAAGCGTTACCCTCTTGCTTTGCAGCCGGAGAGGATGAAGCGTGGCCGTTCCTGAATTTACGAAAGGAACGAAAATTAGCTTTGTTCTTTGTCTTAAAGGACTTGTCCTGAGGGAGAGCATGGCCTTTTCCCCCGGTGATTTCTGAAATAATCTCTTTCAATTCAGGCCCGAAGAGGGTCTTTCCTTTGAAAGGGATGTTCAAAAGCTTGGATTTAGACGAAACATCGGCCGACCAGGACTTTAGCCATAGCGCCCTGCGCGCCAAAATGGCGAGACCTGAATTTTTTGCCGCTAACTTAGCTATTTGGAAAGCGGCGTCAGTGATAAAAGAATTAGCTAGCCTTAGAGCCTTAATTCTATCCATAATTTCCTCATATGGGGTCTCCGCCTGGAGCGATTCTTCCAGCGCCTCAAACCAGAAAGCGGCTGCAGTAGTTACAGGAATAATGCAGGCAATAGGCTGGAGAAGAAAACCTTGTTGAACAAAAATTTTCTTAAGTAGACCCTCTAACTTCTTATCCATTGGGTCTCTGAAAGCACAACTGTCTTCAATTGGTATGGTTGTGCGTTTAGCAAGTGAAGAAACAGCCCCCTCCACCTTAGGGACCGTCTGCCACGAGTCCCGCACAGGGTCAGATATGGGGAACATTTTCTTAAAAACAGGAGGGGGAACAAAGGGAACACCTGGTCTATCCCACTCCCTAGTAACGATATCCGCAATCCTCCTAGGGACCGGAAACGCATCCGTGTAAACATGGACCTCTAGGTACTTGTCCATTTTACACAATTTCTCTGGGATCACCAAAGGGTCACAGTCATCCAGAGTAGCTAATACCTCCCTAAGCAAAACGCGGAGGTGTTCTAGTTTAAATTTAAAAGCCAATGTATCTGAATCTGTCTGAGGAGGAACCCTTCCTGAATCAGAGACTTCTCCCTCAGACGTCAAATCCCTCGCTCCCACTTCAGAGCGTTGTGAGGGTATATTGGATACGGCTACCAAAGCGTCAGAATGCTCATAATCTGTTCTTAAAACGGAGCTATCACGCTTTGCAGGTATCACGGGCAGTTTAGATAAGAAGGTTGTAAGAGAATTATCCATGACTGCCGCCAAGTCTTTTAATGTAAAAGGGTTAGACACACTAGAGGTACTAGGCGTCGCTTGAGCGGGCGTAACTGGTTGTGACACTTGGGGAGAGGCAGACGGGCTACCCTTGTTACCTTCAGTCTGAGAATCATCTTGGGCCACATTCTTAAGTGCAACAATATGATCTTTAAAGTGTATAGACATATCAGTACAAGTGGGACACATTTTGAGAGGGGGTTCCACCATGGCTTCAAAACACATTGAACAAGGATTTTCCTTAGTGCCAGACATTTTAACAGACTAGTAGTATACACAAACAGGCTTGGAAACCACTTTAATCAAATAAAAAACACAATTTGAAAAAAACGTTACTGTGCCTTTAAGAGATAAAAAGCACACAATTTTACAAAACAGTGAAAAATGCAGCAATCCTTTTAACTTTTCACAGTATGTACCTAAATCCTCAATAAGATTGCACCACAAGTTTCAGAACGATTAACCCCTTAATGCCCAAACCGGAGCAGCCTAAAGCCAACACCCGGTTAAAATTACTACAGCACCTTGCCACAGCCTTGCTGTGGCCCTACCTGCCCATAGGGATCAGATTTGGGGGAATATAGCTTCTTTAAGGCCCTCAAACAGCAGCAGGACCCTCCATGTGAAGCAGCATGAACTTCTCTGCAATTCTAAATGCACATCTGAGGCGCAAAATTGGGCCCCTCCCACTCTACTCCGGAGTTGTGAGGCCTACTAAATCACTCCTAAGTGAATAAAAAACAGCCATGTGGGTAATAACCCCAGAAAGAACCCAAAAGGGCTTTCAAAGTGTCTTGCAAAACGATTTTTTCTTAGATAAACAATCGATTGCCCTGAAAAAGTGTCAACCAGTATATTAGCCCTATTATGTAAGCATTCAATTCCTTACTAAGTCTGTGAACATAGCTTACCCTCCCCTCATGGGGATATTGTCAGTCTCTTCTAGCAGTATCTCAGTCTTGTCTAGAGATAAATGACTGAACATACCTTATTGCAGATCACCCTGCAAACTGTTCCCCCCAACTGAAGTTTTCTGGTACTCCTCAGTCCTGTGTGGGAACAGCAGTGGATTTTAGTTACAACATGCTAAAATCATTTTCCTCTCAGCAGAAATCTTCATCACATTTCTGCTAGAGAGTAAATAGTACAAACCGGTACCATTTAAAATAAACTTTTGATTGAAGATAATAAAAACTACAATTCTAACACCACATTCACTTTACCCTCCCGAGAGAGACCCTAGTTCTTAGAGCCGGCAAAGAGAATGACTGGGTGGGTGGAGCTATATGGACAGCTCTGCTGTGTGCTCTCTTTGCCACTTCCTGTAGGGAATGAGAATATCCCACAAGTAAAGGATGAATCCGTGGACTGGATACACCTTGCAAGAGAAATGCACATTTTAGCTTGTGTACGGTTTATCAAGCTATACAGAGAACTGGAGTGAAGTGAGAGAGACACAATTTAAAATAAAATTCTCAAACAAAAAGTTTCTGAAGCTTGTATGATGATTTCTCTCTACGTCGGGGAGTTTTGATCACCAGGCCCATAGTGTATCAGAAGAAGTGCGCATTTACAGTTCAGTGACAGTGTTGTCTTCTTGACAAGATTCTCATTGTACTTCAGTTTAGCATAAAGAATACAGAGTGGCAGCTGTACATTTTGCAGTGGAGGCACTACTCTATGTAACATATTCTAAACCTTCTGCTTCTATTGTGCAAGTTAATCCAAAGTGCAATGTACAGCAGTCAAAAAGCCAGTAACATCACTGAACTGTGTAAATTCAATGCTTCCATAATAGTATGTAGCAATACGCATGTTACATGATGGTGGTGCCCAGTATAAAGATGCACAGTTTTGCCAGCTGTTTTTTGTAATGACAATCATACTACTGTAGTTGTACATATCAGTTTAGCTCCCCTTTAAATTTCCCTCCATGTTGGCAAGTTTTTAACATCATGCCACAACTCAGATGTGCTTCCTAGAAGTCCTAATAACGAGGCCGGTTAAATCTGGCATTTGTTACATTACCACACACAGGAATACATCATTTCTGCTCTCCCAATATGAATACCATCTATGGAACACTAAGGGAGGGCCAGAGAACCTTGTGAAACAAAAACAGAATTTATGTTTACCTGATAAATTACTTTCTCCAACGGTGTGTCCGGTCCACGGCGTCATCCTTACTTGTGGGATATTCTCTTCCCCAACAGGAAATGGCAAAGAGCCCAGCAAAGCTGGTCACATGATCCCTCCTAGGCTCCGCCTACCCCAGTCATTCGACCGACGTTAAGGAGGAATATTTGCATAGGAGAAACCATATGTTACCGTGGTGACTGTAGTTAAAGAAAATAAAATATCAGACCTGATTAAAAAAACCAGGGCGGGCCGTGGACCGGACACACCGTTGGAGAAAGTAATTTATCAGGTAAACATAAATTCTGTTTTCTCCAACATAGGTGTGTCCGGTCCACGGCGTCATCCTTACTTGTGGGAACCAATACCAAAGCTTTAGGACACGGATGAAGGGAGGGAGCAAATCAGGTCACCTAAATGGAAGGCACCACGGCTTGCAAAACCTTTCTCCCAAAAATAGCCTCAGAAGAAGCAAAAGTATCAAATTTGTAAAATTTGGTAAAAGTGTGCAGTGAAGACCAAGTCGCTGCCTTACATATCTGATCAACAGAAGCCTCGTTCTTGAAGGCCCATGTGGAAGCCACAGCCCTAGTGGAGTGAGCTGTGATTCTTTCAGGAGGCTGCCGTCCGGCAGTCTCATAAGCCAATCGGATAATGCTTTTAATCCAGAAGGAGAGAGAGGTAGAAGTTGCTTTTTGACCTCTCCGTTTACCAGAATAAACAACAAACAAAGACAAAGTTTGTCTGAAATCCTTAGTAGCTGCTAAGTAAAATTTGAGAGCACGAACTACATCCAAGTTGTGCAACAAACGTTCCTTCTTTGAAACTGGATTAGGACACAAAGAAGGCACAACTATCTCCTGGTTAATGTTTTTGTTAGAAACAACTTTTGGAAGAAAACCAGGTTTAGTACGCAAAACCACCTTATCTGCATGGAACACCAGATAAGGAGAAGAACACTGCAGAGCAGATAATTCTGAAACTCTTCTAGCAGAAGAAATTGCAACCAAAAACAAAACTTTCCAAGATAATAACTTAATATCAACGGAATGTAAGGGTTCAAACGGAACCCCCTGAAGAACTGAAAGAACTAGGTTGAGACTCCAAGGAGGAGTCAAAATTTTGTAAACAGGCTTGATTCTAACCAGAGCCTGAACAAAGGCTAGAACATCTGGCACAGCTGCCAGCTTTTTGTGAAGTAACACAGACAAGGCAGAAATCTGTCCCATCAAGGAACTTGCAGATAATCCTTTTTCCAATCCTTCTCGAAGGAAGGATAGACTCTTAGGAATCTTAACCTTGTCCCAAGGGAATCCTGCAGATTCACACCAACAGATATACCAAATTATGTGGTAATTTTTCTGGTTACAGGCTTTCAGGCCTGAACAAGAGTATTAATAACAGAATCTGAGAACCCTCGCTTTGATAAGATCAAGCGTTCAATCTCCAAGCAGTCAGCTGGAGTGGGTCGAACGGACCTAGAACAAGAAGGTCTCTCAAAGGTAGCTTCCATGGTGGAGCCGATGACATATTCACCAGATCTGCATACCAAGTCCTGCGTGGCCACGCAGGAGCTATCAAAATCACCGACGCCCTCTCCTGATGGATCCTGGCTACCAGCCTGGGGATGAGAGGAAACGGCGGGGAACACATAAGCTAGTTTGAAGGTCCAAGGTGCTACTAGTGCATCCACTAGAGCCGCCTTGGGATCCCTGGATCTGTACCCGTAGTAAGGAACTCTGAAGTTCTGACGAGAGGCCATCAGATCCATGTCTGGAATGCCCCACGGTTGAGTGACTTGGGCAAAGATTTCCGGATGGAGTTCCCACTCCCCCGGATGCAATGTCTGACGACTCAGAAAATCCGCTTCCCAATTTTCCACTCCTGGGATGTGGATAGCAGACAGGTGGCAGGAGTGAGACTCCGCCCATAGAATGATTTTGGTCACTTCTTCCATCGCTAGGGAACTCCTTGTTCCCCCCTGATGGTTGATGTATGAACTTGGCCCTCTCTAGCTGAGGCCAAGCTTTGAGAGCATTGAATATCGCTCTCAGTTCCAGAATATTTATCGGTAGAAGAGATTCTACCCGAGACCAAAGACCCTGAGCTTTCAGGGATCCCCAGACCGCGCCCCAGCCCATCAGACTGGCGTCGGTCGTGACAATGACCCACTCTGGTCTGCGGAAGGTCATCCCTTGTGACAGGTTGTCCAGGGACAGCCACCAACGGAATGAGTCTCTGGTCCTCTGATTTACTTGTATCTTCGGAGACAAGTCTGAATAGTCCCCATTCCACTGACTGAGCATGAACAGTTGTAATGGTCTTAGATGAATGCGCACAAAAGGAACTATGTCCATTGCCGCTACCATCAAACCTATCACTTCCATGCACTGCGCTATGGAAGGAAGAGGAACGGAATGAAGTATCCGACAAGAGTCTAGAAGTTTTGTTTTTCTGGCTTCTGTCAGAAAAATCCTCATTTCGAAGGAGTCTATTATAGTTCCCAAGAAGGGAACCCTCGTTGACGGAGATAGAGAACTCTTTTCCACGTTCACTTTCCATCCGTGAGATCTGAGAAAGGCCAGGACAATGTCCGTGTGAGCCTTTACTTGAGGAAGGGACGACGCTCGAATCAGAATGTCGTCCAAGTAAGGTACTACAGCAATGCCCCTTGGTCTTAGCACCGCCAGAAGGGACCCTAGTACCTATGAGAAAATCCTAGGAGCAGTGGCTAATCCGAAAGAAAATGCCACGAACTGGAAATGCTTGTCCAGGAATGCAAACCTTAGGAACCGATGATGTTCCTTGTGGATAGGAATATGTAGATACGCATCCTTGAAATCCACCTTGGTCATGAATTGACCTTCCTGGATGGAAGGAAGAAGTGTTCGAATGGTTTCCATCTTGAACGATGGAACCTTGAGAAACTTGTTCAAGATCTTGAGATCTAAGATTGGTCTGAACGTTCCCTCTTTTTTGGGAACTATGAACAGATTGGAGTAGAACCCCATCCCTTGTTCTCCTAATGGAACAGGATGAATCACTCCCATTTTTAGCAGGTCTTCTACCCAATGTAAGAATGCCTGTCTTCTTATGTGGTCTGAAGACAACTGAGACCTGTGGAACCTCCCCCTTGGAGGAAGCCCCTTGAACTCCAGAGAATAACCTTGGGAGACTATTTCTAGCGCCCAAGGATCCAGAACATCTCTTTCCCAAGCCTGAGCGAAGAGAGAGAGTCTGCCCCCCACCAGATCCGGTCCCGGATCGGGGGCCCGCATTTCATGCTGTCTTGGTAGCAGTGGCAGGTTTCCTGGCCTGCTTTCCTTTGCTCCAGCCTTGCATAGGTCTCCAGGCTGGATTGGCTTGAGAAGTATTACCTTCCTGCTTAGAGGACGTAGCCCTTGGGGCTGATCCGTTTCTGCGAAAGGGACGAAACTTAGGTTTATTTTTGGTCTTAAAAAGACCTATCCTGAGGAAGGGCGTGGCCCTTGCCCCCAGTGATATCAGAGATAATCTCTTTCAAGTCAGGGCCAAAGAGTGTTTTCCCCTTGAAAGGAATGTCAAGCAATTTGTTCTTGGAAGACGCATCCGCTGCCCAAGATTTTAACCAGAGCGCTCTGCGCCACAATAGCAAACCCAGAATTTTTTCGCCGCTAACCTAGCCAATTGCAAGGTGGCGTCTAGGGTGAAAGAATTAGCCAATTTAAGAGCACGAATTCTGTCCATAATCTCCTCATAAGAAGAAGAATTACTAATAATCGCCTTTCCTAGCTCATCAAACTAGAAACACGCGGCTGCAGTGACAGGGACAATGCATGCAATTGGTTGTAGAAGGGAACCTTGCTGAACAAACATCTTTAGCAGACCTTCTAATTTTTTATCCATAGGATCTTGGAAAGCACAACTATCTTCTATGGGTATAGTGGCGCGCTTGTGTAGAGTAGAAACCGCCCCCTCGACCTTGGGGACTGTCTGCCATCAGTCCTTTCTGGGGTCGACTATAGGAAAACAATTTTATAAATATGGGGGGAGGTACTAAAGGTATACCGGGCCTGTCCCATTCTTTACTAACAATGTACGCCACCCGCTTGGATATAGGAAAAGCTTCGGGGGGCCCCGGGGCCTCTAAGAACTTTTCCATTTTACATAGTGGTTCTGGAATGACCAGATAATCACAATCATCCAAATTGGATAACACCTCCTTAAGCAGAGCGCGGAGATGTTCCAACTTAAATTTAAAAGTAATCACATCAGGTTCAGCTTGTTGAGAAATGTTTCCTGAATCTGAAATTTCTCCCTCAGACAAAACCTCCCTGGCCCCCTCAGACTGGTGTAGGGGCCCTTCAGAAACCATATCATCAGCGTTCTCATGCTCTACAGAATTTTCTAAAACAGAGCAGTCGCGCTTTCGCTGATAAGTGGGCATATTGGCTAAAATGTTTTTGATAGAATTATCCATTACAGCCGTTAAATGTTGCATAGTAAGGAGTATTGGCGCACTAGATGTACTAGGGGCCTCCTGTATGGGCAAGACTGGTGTAGACGAAGGAGGGGATGATGCAGTACCATGCTTACTCCCCTCACTTGAGGAATCATCTTGGGCATCATTTTTACTAAAATTTTTTATGACATAAAATACATATAGTTAAATGAGAAGGAACCTTGGTTTCCCCACAGTCAGAACACAATCTATCTGGTAGTTCAGACATGTTAAACAGGCATAAACTTGATAACAAAGCACAAAAAACGTTTTAAAATAAAACCGTTACTGTCACTTTAAATTTTAAACTAAACACACTTTATTATTGCAATTGCGAAAAAGTATGAAGGAATTGTTCAAAATTCACCAAAATTTCACCACAGTGTCTTAAAGCCTTAAAAGTATTGCACACCAAATTTGGAAGCTTTAACCCTTAAAATAACGGAACCGGAGCCGTTTTTATATTTAACCCCTTTACAGTCCCTGGAATCTGCTTTGCTGAGACCCAACCAAGCCCAAAGGGGAATACGATACCAAATGATGCCTTCAGAAAGACTTTTCTATGTATCAGAGCTCCACACACATGCAGCTGCATGCCATGCTGTCCTCAAAAACAAGTGCGCCATACCGGCGCGAAAATGAGCCTCTGACTATGATTAGGGAAAGCCCCTAAAGAATAAGGTGTCTAAAACAGTGCCTGCCGATATAATCATATCAAAATACCCAGAATAAATGATTCCTCAAGGCTAAATATGTGTTAATAATGAATCGATTTAGCCCAGAAAAAGTCTACAGTCTTAATAAGCCCTTGTGAAGCCCTTATTTACTATCTTAATAAACATGGCTTACCGGATCCCATAGGGAAAATGACAGCTTCCAGCATTACATCGTCTTGTTAGAATGTGTCATACCTCAAGCAGTAAGAGACTGCACACTGTTCCCCCAACTGAAGTTAATTGCTCTCAACAGTCCTGTGTGGAACAGCCATGGATTTTAGTTACGGTGCTAAAATCATTTTCCTCATACAAACAGAAATCTTCATCTCTTTTCTGTTTCTGAGTAAATAGTACATACCAGCACTATTTTAAAATAACAAACTCTTGATTGAATAATAAAAACTACAGTTAAACACTAAAAAACTCTAAGCCATCTCCGTGGAGATGTTGCCTGTACAACGGCAAAGAGAATGACTGGGGTAGGCGGAGCCTAGGAGGGATCATGTGACCAGCTTTGCTGGGCTCTTTGCCATTTCCTGTTGGGGAAGAGAATATCCCACAAGTAAGGATGACGCCGTGGACCGGACACACCTATGTTGGAGAAATACACATTAAATTCACACCACCTTGTACATGATTACAATGACTACTAGGTGTCAAGAATAAAGCCCACAAATAATAGTGCTAGTTCACAAGCAAGAGAAGGCCAAAATTCCTCTAATGAACCAAGAAGTCTGCCAGGAAACCAAGAGGAAAGAGTCTCAGTCCTATCCACTCTGTGCATGGAAAAACTAACAATGGAGGGACTTTTAAAGGGACTAAAACAAATAGGAGCCACTGTCCATCCTCCAGTGGAAGCACATATAATGTCCTGGTGAGTCATGATAAATACACCACACTGTACTAGTCATTTTTACTTCAGATTATTCTTAGAATAACTAACGCTGTTTTTTGTGGGTCTCTTAAAACAAGTCTAATTTGTGGTGGCTTAATAGACATGGTGCATCCAGTTTTATCTAACATTATACCTTTATGCATTAAGTCCATGTGAAGGACACTGAAGTGTAGTGTGTATATAGGAACCAGATTTTAGCTTAGACAAAAATTTAAAAACGCTAAAAATATAGTTTTTTTTTTATTCCTTTTTGTATTTTATTTTCAAATTAGAAAAAAAATGTTTTACTTACTTGAAAAATTATTTTCTTACCCGGCATGGAGAGTCCACGAATCCATTCTAATTACTAGTTGGAATTCAACTCCTGGCCACCAGGAGGAGGCAAAGAACACCACAACAGAGCTGTTAAGTATCACTCCCGCTCCCCATAAACATCCAGTCATTCAGCCAAAAGAATATGGAAAAAGAAGATGACACAAGGGTATAGAGGTGCATGAGGTTTGAAAAATAGACAAAAAGCGGTCTTAAAATTAAATTAAGGGCGGGTCGTGGACTCTCCATGCCAGGAAAGAAAAGAATTTAACAGGTAAGCATAAATGTTTTCATTCTAATGGCATGGAGAGTCCATGAATCCATTCTATTTACTAGTGGGAACAATACCCAAGCTAGAGGACACAGAATGGAAGAAAGGGAGAACAAGACAGGCGGACCTAAACAGAAGGCACCACCGCTTGAAGAACTTTACTCCCAAAAGAAGCCTCAGCCTGAGGCAAAAGTATCGAATTTGGAAAATTGTATGCAGCGAGGACCAAGTAGCCACCTTGCATATTTTTACCACAGAAGCTTAATTTTTGAAGACCCAGGAAGAAGAGACAGCGCTAGTGAAATGAGCAGTAATTCTTTCAGGAGGCTGTTGACCAGCTGTCTCATAAGCCAACCGAATAACACTTCTCAGCCTGAAAGAAAGAGTAGAAGTGGCCTTCTGGCCCTTACACTTACTAGAGAAAACAAGGAACAGGGCAGTAGATTCCCAAAAATCTCTAGTTGCCTGCAGATAGAATTTCAGTACACGCACAACATCCAGGTTATGCAACAGATGTTCCTTCTGAGAAGGATTAGGACAGAACGAAGGAACAACAACAATTTCCTGATTGATATTGCGGTCCGACGCTAACTTAGGAATAAATCCTAACTTAGTACGAAGGACCGCCTTACCCGCATAAAAAATAAGGTAAGGGGAATCACACTGCAGAGTCAAAGCTTGTAAACTCTACGAACAGAAGAAATAGCGAGGAGAAACAAAACTTTCCAAGATAACAACTTAATAACAACAGTGCATACGCTCAAACAGAGCCTGCTGCAGAACCTTAAGAACAATATTAAGGCTCCATGGAGGAATTGACAGCACAGAGATCTGACCCTTTTGAGAACTGACTGACAAGACTTTCTCCAGGCCCTCCTGATGAAACGACAGAATGTGGGGAACCCTCACCCGACTCCAAGAGAAACGCCTAGATTCGCAACCAATAAAAAGTTATTTACACCACACCTTATGGTAAATCTTGCAAGTTACTGACTTAGGAGCCTGAAGCATGGTATCAATGACCTATTCTGAAAAACCACACCTAGAGAATACCAGGCGTTCAATCTCCAAGCAGTCAGCTTCAGAGAATCTAGGTTTAGATGTAGGAAGGAACCCTGAAGTAGAAGGTCCTTCCTCAGAGGCAATTTCCACAGGGGGAATGATGACATCTTCACCATATCCGCAAACCAAATTCTGCGAGGCGACGCTGGAGTGATTAGAATCACCGAAGCCTGCTCCTGTTTGACACGGGCTACCTCCCGAGAAAGAAGGGCAAACAGAGGGAACAGATAAATTAGACCGAAGTCCCATGACACCGCCAGAGCGCTGACCAGAGCTGCTTGAGGATCCTTTGATCTTGAACTGTATTTTGGAAGCTTGGCGTTTAGACGAGATGCCATCAGATCCAACTCCGGAACTCCCCACCTAAGAGTTATAATTGCGAATACTTACGGATGGAGAGCCAACTCCCCTAGATAAAAAGTCTGCCTTCTCAGATAATCCACTTCCCAGTTGTCCACACCTGGGATGTGGAAGGCAGAAAGGTTATAATTGTGAGACTCAGCCCACTGAAGAATGCAAGTCACCTCCTTCATAGCTAACAAGCTCCGAGTTCCTTCCTGGTGGTTGATTTACGCCACCAAAGTGATGCTGTCCAATTGGAATCTGATAAACCAGACCAAACCTAACTGAGTTCAAGCTATTAGTGCATTGTAGATGGCTCTCAATTCTAGAATATTTATAGGGAGGATGGACTCCTCCTCAGACCAAAGTCCCTGGGCTTAAGGAACCCCAAACTGCTCCCCAGCCCGAAAGGCTGGCATCCGTGGTCACAATCTCCCAAGATAGTCTCAGGTAGCATGTGCCTTGGGACAGATGATCCTTGGAGATCCACCAGGACAGAGATTCTCTCATGTGGGAGTCTAGAATTAACCTCTGATAGATTTACCTTCCACCTGTGGCAACGTAGAATTGACAGAGTCTGTATGGGATCTTGCTAAATGAAAAGATGGAACCTGAACCAAGATATTGTCCAGGTACGGAGCCACCTGACAACCGCCAAAAGAGCCCCTAGAACCTTTGTAAAGATTAGAGGAGCAGTGGCAAAGCCGAAAGGAAGAGCTACAAATTGAAAGTGTTTGTCCAGAAAGGCAAACCGCAGGAATTGGAAATGTTCCCTGTGAATAGGAACATGAAGGTACGCGTCCTTCAGGTCTATGGTAGTCTTGAATTGACCCTCCTGAACCAAAGGGAGAATAGAATGGATAGTCTTCATTTTAAAGGACGGAAAATTTTTCTTTCGAACCATGAATAGGTTGGAATAGAATCCATGACCCTGTTCCGCCAGAGATCTGCCTCTGGGGAGACATGATTTGAATCCAATCCTGTATCCCTGGGAGACTACTTCCACTGCCCAAGGATCTGGGACATTGTGAACCTTCATGCTGACTTAGACTCAGAGTAAGGTTTCTTGGATTTTTTACCCTTATTCCATGGTTGACTAGACCTCCATGAAGTCTTGAATTGCTCAGTCTTGGAAGAAGAAGATGATTTTTGTCCCTTGAAGTTGCGAAAGGAACGAATATTAGAATTCTGGCAACCCTTATGTCTACCCTTCTTGTCCTGAGGAAGAAAGACTCCCTTTCCACCAGTAACTGTGGAAATGATCTCAGCCAGACCAGGACCAAATAAAGTCAGAAGCTTGGACTTGGATGTTGCATCCACAGAGCAAGACTTTAGCCACAGAGCTCTGTGAGATAGAACAGCAAAGCTAGGACTCGTGGCCTCCAAACAAACTACTTGCATGTTGGCATCACAGATAAAGGTATTAGCCAGATTTAATGTCTTGATCCTATCCTGGATCTCCTCTATGGTAATCTCCTCCGAAATTAGATCGGACAATGAGTCGCACCAATAAAAGGCCACACCGGCAACTGTCACAGTACTAGCAACTGGTTGCCATTGTAGACCCTGGTGAAGAAACATTTTTCATAAGTAAGCTTTCTTATCCATAGGGTCCTTAAAGAAATAAGTATGCCTCAAGGGGGATAGAGTTTCTCTTGGCTAGCGTGGATATAGCGCCCACTACATTAGGCACAGTTCGCCAAAGGTCACGTACAGAGTCAGCAACAGGAAACATATTTTTAAACACAGGAGACGGTGAAGGAAACACCAGGCTTGTCCCATTCCTGAGCTATAAATTTCAGACATGCGATCTGGAATAGGGAATGTATGTATTGGGTACTCGTAAAGTGCAGCTAATCTCCCGTAAGGGTCTCAAGGCACTGCTCATTTTAACAACCTCGGAAGGATGAAAGGCTGAGTGGACCTTGCCGGGGATCGAACCTGCAACCCTTGGCATGCTATAGAGCTCAGTCACAGTGCCTAAGCATGCTGAGCAATCTATCTGGCTGTAGGTTTGACATCAAAAACTCTCTTAAGTTTATTAGCCCTCTTAGGAGTCTCAGCACTTGTAGTGTTGGAGTCCTCTAACATAGCTAGAACCTCTTTCAAAAGTAAACGGAGGTGTTCAAGCTTAAATCTAAAATTTACCTCCTCTGAGTCTGCTGTACTTGCAAAAGCAGATTCAGAATCAGAGATCTCGCCCTCAGAAGCCACTGAGGAATGTTCCTCCTTAGATAACTGAGACAGACTGACTAATGCAGCCTTGGCAGAGTCAGAACTCTTAGTATTAGATATGTTTTCCTCTCTAATTTACCAGCAATAGGTAAGACAGACAAAGCTGCAGAGACTGCAGAAGTCAGTTGCGCAGCAAAATCTCCTTGTAAATATACACCCCCAGGAACTGGTTGAGAAGAACTGCAGGGCACTGCTTGTGAAACTGCTAAAGCTTGGGATGTTTGAGGGGAAAGTGGAGGCATAGTACGGACAACATTATCCCGAGAGACAGAAGGCTTGGAGAGGGTATCTTTATCCTTGGACAATAGCATCCTATTTAAACATGTGGAGCAAAACTGCACAGGAGGAATAATCTGAGTCTCCAAGCAATATAAACACTTGCAAAGGACAAGGCTAAATTAGTATCAGGATCCATAATGTTGTAAATTGGATCCCAAAAGTAAATATCTTAGATACAAACAGAAAGAGATCTCAAAGAATTTGTTTATACTTTCAAACCTAATACATTTTAAAAAGATTAAAAAATGCATCACCAGATTTCTACTAACTCCAAAATTGAATGGCACCGCTATACCTCAGCCTTGCTGAGGACTTACCACTAGTGTAAACACAGTGATGTCCCAAAAAGAACAAGACTGTTAAACCCTGGCGCTGTCAAAAAACAGCTTAAATAAGTAAATAATTCAAAAGAATAATATATTAAATTGATATATCAGATTATCAGAATATATAGTCTAAAAACACAAAGAATTAAGGTCATGGCAAACAGCTCACTATCGGCTAGATTTAGAGTTTGGCGGCCAAAGGGGTGCGTTAGCTACGCGTGCTTTTTTTCCCCCGCACCTTTTAAATACCGTAGGTATTTAGAGTTCACAGAATGGCTGGGTTTTCAGTGCGTTAGGCTCCAAAAAGGGAGCGTAGAGCATAATTTAACGCCACTGCAACTCTAAATTCCAGCGGTGCTTACGGACACGGCCAGCTTCAAAAACATGCTCGTGCACGATTCCCCCATAGAAAACAATGGGGCCATTTGAGCTGAAAAAAACCTAACACCTGCAAAAAAGCAGCGTTCAGCTCCTAACACAGCCCCATTGTTTCCTATGGGGAAACACATCCTACGTCTGCACCTAACACCCTAACATGTACCCAGAGTCTAAATACCCCTAACCTTACACTTATTAAGGTCCTCATCCTATCCTCTTCTTCCCAGATAGGATGAAGACTTTGGAGCCTCTTCTGGACCTCTTCAGCCGCCGGATTATGGATCGCCAGCTCCCGCTTGGGCTTGGATGAAGATTTTGGAGCCAGGACCGATCGGTGATACCTGGCATGGTGAAGACAAGGTAGGAAGATCTTCAGGGGCTTAGTGTTAGGTTTATTTAAGGGGGGTTTGGGTTAGATTAGGGGTATGTGGGTGGTGGGTTTTAATGTTGGGGGGGTATTGTATGTTTTTTTACAGGCAAAAGAGCTGAATTATTTGGGGCATGCCCCACAAAAGGTCCTTTTAAGGGCTGGTAAGGTAAAAGAGCTTTGAACTTTTTTTAATTTAGAATAGGGTAGGGCATTTTTTTTATTTTGGGGGGCTTTGTTATTTTATTAGGGGGCTTAGAGTAGGTGTAATTAGTTTAAAATTGTTGTAATATTTTTCTTATGTTTGTAAATATTTTTTTATTTTTTGTAACTTAGTTCTTTTTTATTTTTTGTACTTTAGTTAGTTTATTTAAATGTATTTATTTGTAGCTATTGTATTTAATTAATTTATTGATAGTGTAGTGTTAGGTTTAATTGTAACTTAGGTTAGGATTTATTTTACAGGTAATTTTGTAATTATTTTAACTAGGTAACTATTAAATAGTTATTAACTATTTAATAGCTATTGTACCTGGTTAAAATAATTACAAAGTTACCTGTAAAATAAATATTAATCCTAAAATAGCTACAATATAATTATAATTTATATTGTAGCTATATTAGGGTTTATTTTACAGGTAAGTATTTAGCTTTAAATAGGAATAATTTATTTAATAATAGTTAATTTATTTCATTAGATTTAAATTATATTTAAGTTAGGGGGGTGTTAGGGTTAGAATTAGCTTTAGGGGTTAAAAATTTATTAGAATAGCGGTGAGCTCCGGTCGGCAGATTAGGGGGTTAATGCTTGACGTTAGGTGTCGGCGATGTTAGGGAGGGCAGATCAGGGGTTAATACTATTTATTATAGGGTTATTGAGGCGGGAGTGAGGCGGATTAGGGGTTAATAAACTTTATTATAATAGCGGTGCGGTCCGGTCGGCAGATTAGGGGTTAATAAGTGGAGGCAGGTGGAGGCGACATTGAGGGGGGCAGATTAGGGGTTAATAAATATAATATAGGGGTCGGCGGTGTTAGGGGCAGCAGATTAGGGGTACATAAGTATAACGTACCTTGCGGCGGCGTGTAGACGGAAGATTAGGGGTTAAAAATTTTAATAGAGTGGCGGTGATGTGGGGGGACCTCTGTTTAGGGGTACATAGGTAGTTTATGGGTGTTCGTGTACTTTAGAGCACAGTAGTTAAGAGCTTTATAAACCGGCGTTAGCCCAGAAAGCTCTTAACTACTGACTTTTTTCTGCGGCTGGAGTTTTGTCGTTAGATTTCTAACGCTCACTTCAGCCACGACTCTAAATACCGGCGTTAGAAAGATCCCATTGAAAAGATAAGTTACGCAATTGACGTAAGGGGATATGCGGTATGGAAAAGTCGCGGCTGGAAAGTGGTATTTGGAGCCAGTCATTAAAGGGTCTAACGCTCAGAGGGCGGTAAAAAACATAATTTATGTAAGAACTTACCTGATAAATTCATTTCTTTCATATTAGCAAGAGTCCATGAGCTAGTGACGTATGGGATATACATTCCTACCAGGAGGGGCAAAGTTTCCCAAACCTCAAAATGCCTATAAATATACCCCTCACCACACCCACAATTCAGTTTAACGAATAGCCAAGAAGTGGGGTGATAAAAAAAAGTGCGAAAGCATATAAAATAAGGAATTGGAATAATTGTGCTTTATACAAAATCATAACCACCACAAAAAAAGGGCGGGCCTCATGGACTCTTGCTAATATGAAAGAAATGAATTTATCAGGTAAGTTCTTACATAAATTATGTTTTCTTTCATGTAATTAGCAAGAGTCCATGAGCTAGTGACGTATGGGATAATGATTACCCAAGATGTGGATCTTTCCACACAAGAGTCACTAGAGAGGGAGGGATAAAATAAAGACAGCCAATTCCTGCTGAAAATAATCTACACCCAAAATAAAGTTTAATGAAAAACATAAGCAGAAGATTCAAACTGAAACCGCTGCCTGAAGTACTTTTCTACCAAAAACTGCTTCAGAAGAAGAAAATACATCAAAATGGTAGAATTTAGTAAAAGTATGCAAAGAGGACCAAGTTGCTGCTTTGCAAATCTGATCAACCGAAGCTTCATTCCTAAACGCCCAGGAAGTAGAAACTGACCTAGTAGAATGAGCTGTAATCCTCTGAGGCGGAGTTTTACCCGACTCAACATAGGCAAGATGAATTAAAGATTTCAACCAAGATGCCAAAGAAATGGCAGAAGCTTTCTGGCCTTTTCTAGCACCGGAAAAAATAACAAATAGACTAGAAGTCTTTCGGAAAGACTTAGTAGCTTCAACATAATATTTCAAAGCTCTAACAACATCCAAAGAATGCAACGATTTCTCCTTAGAAATCTTAGGATTAGGACATAATGAAGGAACCACAATTTCTCTACTAATGTTGTTGGAATTCACAACTTTAGGCAAAAATTCAAAAGAAGTTCGCAACACCGCCTTATCCTGATGAAAAATCAGAAAAGGAGACTCACAAGAAAGAGCAGATAATTCAGAAACTCTTCTAGCAGAAGAGATGGCCAAAAGGAACAAAACTTTACAAGAAAGTAATTTAATGTCCAATGAATGCATAGGTTCAAACGGAGGAGCTTGAAGAGCTCCCAGAACCAAATTCAAACTCCAAGGAGGAGAAATTGACTTAATGACAGGTTTTATACGAACCAAAGCTTGTACAAAACAATGAATATCAGGAAGAATAGCAATCTTTCTGTGAAAAAGAACAGAAAGAGCAGAGATTTGACCTTTCAAGGAACTTGCGGACAAACCCTTATCTAAACCATACTGAAGAAACTGTAAAATTCGGTATTCTAAAAGAATGCCAAGAAAAATGATGAGAAAAACACCAAGAAATATAAGTCTTCCAGACTCTATAATATATCTCTCTAGATACAGATTTACGAGCCTGTAACATAGTATTAATCACAGAGTCAGAGAAACCTCTTTGACTAAGAATCAAGCGTTCAATCTCCATACCTTTAAATTTAAGGATTTCAGATCCTGATGGAAAAAAGGACCTTGTGACAGAAGGTCTGGTCTTAACGGAAGAGTCCACGGTTGGCAAGAGGCCATCCGGACAAGATCCGCATACCAAAACCTGTGAGGCCATGCCGGAGCTACCAGCAGAACAAACGAGCATTCCTTCAGAATCTTGGAGATTACTCTTGGAAGAAGAACTAGAGGCGGAAAGATATAAGCAGGATGATACTTCCAAGGAAGTGATAATGCATCCACTGCCTCCGCCTGAGGATCCCGGGATCTGGACAGATACCTGGGAAGTTTCTTGTTTAGATGAGACGCCATCAGATCTATTTCTGGAAGTTCCCACATTTGAACAATCTGAAGAAATACCTCTGGGTGAAGAGACCATTCGCCCGGATGCAACGTTTGGCGACTGAGATAATCCGCTTCCCAATTGTCTATACCTGGGATATGAACCGCAGAGATTAGACAGGAGCTGGATTCCGCCCAAACCAAAATTCGAGATACTTCTTTCATAGCCAGAGGACTGTGAGTCCCTCCTTGATGATTGATGTATGCCACAGTTGTGACATTGTCTGTCTGAAAACAAATGAACGATTCTCTCTTCAGAAGAGGCCAAAACTGAAGAGCTCTGAAAATTTGCACGGAGTTCCAAAATATTGATCGGTAATCTCACCTCCTGAGATTCCCAAACTCCTTGTGCCGTCAGAGATCCCCACACAGCTCCCCAACCTGTGAGACTTGCATCTGTTGAAATTACAGTCCAGGTCGGAAGCACAAAAGAAGCCCCCTGAATTAAACGATGGTGATCTGTCCACCACGTTAGAGAGTGTCGAACAATCGGTTTTAAAGATATTGAGATATCTTTGTGTAATCCTTGCACCATTGATTCAGCATACAGAGCTGAAGAGGTCGCATGTGAAAACGAGCAAAGGGAATCGCGTCCGATGCAGCAGTCATAAGACCTAGAATTTCCATGCATAAGGCTACCGAAGGGAATGATTGTGACTGAAGGTTTCGACAAGCTGAAATCAATTTTAGACGTCTCTTGTCTGTTAAAGACAGAGTCATGGACACTGAATCTATCTGGAAACCCAGAAAAGTTACCCTTGTCTGAGGAATCAATGAACTTTTTGGTAAATTGATCCTCCAACCATGATCTCGAAGAAACAACACAAGTCGATTCGTATGAGATTCTGCTAAATGTAAAGACTGAGCAAGTACCAAGATATCGTCCAAATAAGGAAATACCACAATACCCTGTTCTCTGATTACAGACAGAAGGGCACCGAGAACCTTTGTAAAAATTCTTGGAGCTGTAGCTAGGCCAAACGGCAGAGCCACAAACTGGTAATGCTTGTCCAGAAAAGAGAATCTCAGGAACTGATAATGATCTGGATGAATCGGAATATGCAGATATGCATCCTGTAAATCTATTGTGGACATATAATGCCCTTGCTGAACAAAAGGCAAGATAGTCCTTACAGTTACCATCTTGAACGTTGGTATCCTTACATAACGATTCAATATTTTTAGATCCAGAACTGGTCTGAAGGAATTCTCCTTCTTTGGTACAATGAAGAGATTTGAATAAAACCCCATCCCCTGTTCCGGAACTGGAACTGGCATAATTACTCCAGCCAACTCTAGATCTGAAACACAATTCAGAAATGCTTGAGCTTTCACTGGATTTACTGGGACACGGGAAAGAAAAAATCTCTTTGCAGGAGGTCTCATCTTGAAACCAATTCTGTACCCTTCTGAAACAATGTTCTGAATCCAAAGATTGTGAACAGAATTGATCCAAATTTCTTTGAAAAAACGTAACCTGCCCCCTACCAGCTGAGCTGGAATGAGGGCCGCACCTTCATGTGGACTTAGAAGCAGGCTTTGCCTTTCTAGCAGGCTTGGATTTATTCCAGACCGGAGATGGTTTCCAAACTGAAACTGCTCCTGAGGATGAAGGATTAGGCTTTTGTTCTTTGTTGAAACGAAAGGAACGAAAACGATTATTAGCCCTGTTTTTACCCTTAGACTTTTTATCCTGTGGTAAAAAAGTTCCTTTCCCACCAGTAACAGTTGAGATAATAGAATCCAACTGAGAACCAAATAATTTGTTACCCTGGAAAGAAATAGAAAGTAGAGTTGATTTAGAAGCCATATCAGCATTCCAAGTCTTAAGCCATAAAGCTCTTCTAGCTAAAATAGCTAGAGACATAAACCTGACATCAACTCTGATAATATCAAAAATGGCATCACAGATAAAATTATTAGCATGCTGAAGAAGAATAATAATATCATGAGAATCATGATCTGTTACTTGTTGCGCTAAAGTTTCCAACCAAAAAGTTGAAGCTGCAGCAACATCAGCCAATGATATAGCAGGTCTAAGAAGATTACCTGAACACAGATAAGCTTTTCTTAGAAAGGATTCAATTTTCCTATCTAAAGGATCCTTAAACGAAGTACCATCTGACGTAGGAATAGTAGTACGTTTAGCAAGGGTAGAAATAGCCCCATCAACTTTAGGGATTTTGTCCCAAAATTCTAATCTGTCAGACGGCACAGGGTATAATTGCTTAAAACGTTTAGAAGGAGTAAATGAATTACCCAATTTATCCCATTCTTTGGAAATTACTGCAGAAATAGCATTAGGAACAGGAAAAACTTCTGGAATAACCACAGGAGATTTAAATACCTTATCTAAACGTTTAGAATTAGTATCAAGAGGACCAGAATCCTCTATTTCTAAAGCAATTAGTACTTCTTTAAGTAAAGAACGAATAAATTCCATTTTAAATAAATATGAAGATTTATCAGCATCAATCTCTGAGACAGAATCCTCTGAACCAGAAGAGTCATCAGAATCAGAATGATGATGTTCATTTAAAAATTCATCTGTAGGGAGAGAAGTTTTAAAAGATTTTTTACGTTTACTAGAAGGAGAAATAACAGACATAGCCTTCTTTATGGATTCAGAAACAAAATCTCTTATGTTATCAGGAACATTCTGCACCTTAGATGTTGAAGGAACTGCAACAGGCAATGGTACTTTACTAAAGGAAATATTATCTGCATTAACAAGTTTGTCATGACAATTAATACAAACAACAGCCGGAGGAATAGCTACCAAAAGTTTACAGCAGATACACTTAGCTTTGGTAGATCCAGCACTAGACAGCGATTTTCCTGTAGTATCTTCTGACTCAGATGCAACGTGAGACATCTTGCAATATGTAAGAGAAAAAACAACATATAAAGCAAAATTGATCAAATTCCTTAAATGACAGTTTCAGGAATGGGAAAAAATGCCAAAGAACAAGCTTCTAGTAACCAGAAGCAATGAAAAAATGACACTGAAATAATGTGGAGACAAAAGCGACGCCCATATTTTTTAGCGCCAAATCAGACGCCCACATTATTTGGCGCCTAAATGCTTTTGGCGCCAAAAATGACGCCACATCCGGAACGCCGACATTTTTGGCGCAAAATAACGTCAAAAAATGACGCAACTTCCGGCGACACGTATGACGCCGGAAACTGAAAATAATTTTTTGCGCCAAAAAAGTCCGCGCCAAGAATGACGCAATAAAATGAAGCATTTTCAGCCCCCGCGAGCCTAACAGCCCACAGGGAAAAAAGAGTCAAATTGAAGTGCATTATCCCAAATATGAAACTGACTGTCTGAAAAATAAGGAATGTTGAACATTCTGAGTCAAGGCAAATAAATGTTTGAATACATATATTTAGAACTTTATAAACAAAGTGCCCAACCATAGCTTAGAGTGTCACAGAAAATAAGATTTACTTACCCCAGGACACTCATCTACATGTCTGTAGAAAGCCAAACCAGTACTGAAACGAGAATCAGCAGAGGTAATGGTATATATAAGAGTATATCGTCGATCTGAAAAGGGAGTTAAGAGATGAATCTCTACGACCGATAACAGAGAACCTATGAAATAGACACCGTAGAAGGAGATCACTGCATTCAAATAGGCAATACTCTCCTCACATCCCTCTGACATTCACTGCACGCTGAGAGGAAAACCGGGCTCCAGCTTGCTGCGGAGCGCATATCAACGTAGAATCTAGCACAAACTTACTTCACCACCTCCATCGGAGGCAAAGTTTGTAAAACTGAATTGTGGGTGTGGTGAGGGGTGTATTTATAGGCATTTTGAGGTTTGGGAAACTTTGCCCCTCCTGGTAGGAATGTATATCCCATACGTCACTAGCTCATGGACTCTTGCTAATTACATGAAAGAAACCAGCGTTAGGAGCCTCTAACGCTGGTTTTGACGGCTACCGCCCAACTCTAAATCTAGGCCTATGAGATTTGAGTCACAAATGGTTAAAAATGTTTATTAAAACAATATATTTAAACAAATACAATAACCTAACACATCTAAAACCTCTAGAGTACTGATCAGGTGCTTAAAACAAGTGTAGCATCAAAAAATAAAATAAATTAAATAAAGTACAATTCCCTATATATGAAAAAATCTAGACACAGAAATGACAAAAATATTGTGTTTAATAAAGGAAGCCAGAATGATGGTCACAGAGGAGCAGTCAAAATGGAAACCGGGTCAGCTGGAGGTATGAACGGTCTGGAGCTGAAATGAGATCGAGACCCACATCAAAGACAAGAAAAGAGCCACAAAATCATGGTGTTCACTTTTACTTACACCATAACGGTTCTCTGTAGTCTCCGGCTCTTTTTCCTTCTTTCTGGTATTTGACAGATAGTTACTGCAGTCCTCTCTTTCAAGCAGCACTTTTTCGGCAGATAAGCAGGACGGCTCAGAGAAACTGCAGTCTCAGTCAGTAATGATTTCGTCAAGCACACCTGAAGCACAGGTGTAAGTGGGCGGAGCAACGCGTTTCAGCCCGTTCTGGGCCTTTGTCAAGCTCCTGTTGGATAGAATGCCCGGTCTTTTAAACCGTCAGCAGTTCATCTGATTGTCTGTAACTCAATTTTGAAAGACAGTCAATTCACTAGCATAGCCGCCAAAGATACGGATCAGAAACAGTTCAGTAAGTTAAAAAAATATATATATATACAAATGAGTTTGTCTTTTGCTATAGTTAGTGCTTCCAATATATGATATAACAATGTAACAGAAAACATTCTCAATATAAACAGCTACTTATATGCCTAACAGAATGTAACAATTTTTTCTCTGAAACATAATGCCACCTCATAATTTAAAGGAACAGTACTCGCACTAAGTGTGCACAAGCTACAAAACAAAAAAATGTTTTAAAAAAACTTACATGTAACATTCACATTTATAATTACATTAACATGTTTATCTAGCATATAAAAAAATGATAAGTTAAAATAAATGCTCAAAATCTTTATAACCATCTATGACCCATCTCTCCAAAAATCAGGATAAATGAATAAAGTATATATTACTATGCAGATTCTTTGTGATAGACATATAAGATCAAAGATGTAGATAGACATAACCTCAAATATGTAAATTCTAATATACTAAATACAAACATATATTAGTATGCACATTCTTTGTGATAGACATAAAGCATCAAAGATAGATATATAGCTTTAGATATATGGATTCCTAAATATTAATCAAAGTAACATCACTGTACATTTGGGCCACATAGACCGATAGAAATTAATTTGGGACATATAGACCGATAGAAATTAATTAGTCCCTGAGAAAACAACCTATATCGAAATCTAGATTTAAACCATTTGGCTTCAGTGTTTTTAAATCAAAGATCCATTTTGTCTCTCTTTTTAACAGATCAGATTGCAAATTGCCCCCTCTCCAATTATTCTTTATTTTATCTATACCCATATAAAAAAACATTTCAAATCTCCATTATTACAAGCAGCAAAATGTTTAGGGATAGGTAATTCCTTATTCCTCACTAGGTTATGTTTCTCTATGGACGATATATGCTCCCGAATACGGTCTCGTAGGGGTCTTTCCAATTCCCCCACGTATTGCTTCCCACAAGAACATTGTATGAGATAAATGACAAATTTATCCGCACATCTTATAGTCTCATTTATCTTAAAGGACTTCCCTGTTATATTTGATTTAAATTCTCTCTTTTTTTTAGAGTGTTTACATGACTTACAGGTCAGGCATGGAAAAAAAACTTTCAGTTTTTTTCTTTCTAAACTCAATTGGGTATCCTCACTCTTTCTTTTTTTCTGTGGGTGCCAAAATAGACTTTAAATTACAGGCTTTTTTATAAATAATTTGTGGTCTCTTGGGTAGTAATTGGCCTATTAGTTCGTCATTTTTAAAAATTCCCCAATGTTTGTTTAAGATCTTCCCTAGGAGGGATTTATTATTACTATAACTCGTGATAAATGGGATAAAAATATTATCCTTCTCTACGTCCTTGCTTTTACGATCTACATTTTTGCTTTCATTATTATTTCTATTTTTGTTCTTATTCACTAGGTCATTTCTGTTAACACATCTTACCTCCTGTCTAATGCCTTCTATTTTATCATTCTTATAACCTCTTTCAAAGAATTTAAGTTTAAGCTTCTCTGACTAGTCATCATAATCCTCTAGCTCGGTACAGTTCTTCTTTATACGTAAGAACTGTCCCTTCGGGATATTATCTACCCATTTCGGATGGTGACAGCTAGTGTAATGAACATAGCTGTTTGCATCCACACTTTTAAAGTGTGTTTTAGAGTGCAGTTTCTTATTGACAGCAAATAATTCGAGATCAAGGAAATTAACCCTTGTTCTACTCTTTTCGTAATTGAAATGTAGATTTATTCCATTGTGGTTCATATTCCTCACAAAATCATCAAATTTAACCTCATTTCCTCTCCAAATGATGAGGATATCGTCTATACAACGTTTGTAGGACACCAGGTTTGCTCCAAACTCATTGTTAATGAGAAAACAATGTTCCCAGAAAGCCATAAACAAGTTTGCATAACTTGGAGCAAACCTGGTGCCCATTGCCGTGCCTCTTTCCTGGTTGTAGAATTGTGATTCATAACTAAAGAAATTATGTGTCAGAATAAATTTTATGGAGTCCATAAGGAATCCCTTCTGTTCCTCCTTTAAATCCTCATCTGAATCTAAAAAGTGTTTAACTGCTTGTAGGCCATCATGGTGATTGATACAGGTATATAAAGATGTCACGTCACACGTGGCAAGAAGATAATCCTCCTGCCATGTGACGGTCTCTATTAGTGATAGAACATCTGTGGAATCCTTTAAATATGAAGGTAACAATTTTACATATTTCTGCAAAAAGATGTCTAGGTATTCTGATAAATTGGCTGTGAGGGAGCCGATTCCCGATACAATCGGCCTACCGGGTGGATTGATTAGTGTTTTATGGATCTTTGTCAAGCAGTATAGTAAAGGAATTTTTGGAAACCTTGGTAACAAATATGTTCTCTCTCTGTCACTGAGTATCCCTTTATCATGGGCTGTATTTATCAGCTTTGTTAATTCTTCATTATACTTTTTAGTAGGGTCACTTAATAATTTTTTGTAGGTTACACTGTCTTCAACAATTTTTCCACACATTAGATGATAATCTTTTTTGTCTACAAGCAGTTAAGCACTTTTTAGATTCAGATGAGGATTTAAAGGAGGAACAGAAGGGATTCCTTATGGACTCCATAAAATTTATTCTGACACATAATTTCTTTAGTTATGAATCACAATTCTACAACCAGGAAAGAGGCACGGCAATGGGCACCAGGTTTGCTCCAAGCTATGCAAACTTGTTTATGGCTTTCTGGGAACATTGTTTTCTTATTAACAATGAGTTTGGAGCAAACCTGGTGTCCTACAAACGTTATATAGACGATATCCTCATCATTTGGAGAGAAGATGAAGTTAAATTTGATGATTTTGTGAGGAATATGAACCAAAATGGAATAAATCTACATTTCAATTACGAAAAGAGTAGAACAAGGGTTAATTTCCTTGATCTCGAATTATTCGCTGTCAGTAAGAAACTGCACTCTAAAACACACTTTAAAAGTGTGGTTGCAAACAGCTATGTTCATTACACTAGCTGTCACCATCCGAAATGGGTAGATAATATCCCGAAGGGACAGTTCTTACATATAAAGAAGAACTGTACCGAGCTAGAGGATTATGATGACCAGTCACAGAAGCTTAAACTTAAATTCTTAGAAAGAGGTTATAAGAATGATAAAATAGAAGGCATTAGACGGGAGGTAAGATGTGTTAACAGAAATGACCTAGTGAATAAGAACAAAAATAGAAATAGTAATGAAAGCAAAAATATAGATCGTGAAAGGAAGGACTTAGAGAAGGATACTATTTTTATCCCATTTATCACGAGTTATAGTAATAATAAATCCCTCCTAGAGAAGATCTTAAACAAACATTGGGGAATTTTAAAAAATGACGAACTAATAGGCCAACTACTACCCAAGAGACCACAAATTATTTATAAAAAAGCCGTAATTTAAAGTCTATTTTGGCACCCACAGAAAAAAAGAAAAAGAGTGAGGATACCCAATTGAGTTTAGAAAGAAAAAAGCTGAAAGGTTTTTTTCCATGCCTGACCTGTAAGTCATGTAAACACTCTAAAAAAGAGAAAGAATTTAAATCAAATATAACAGGGAAGTCCTTTAAGATAAATGAGACTATAAGATGTGCGGATAAATTTGTCATTTATCTCATACAATGTTCTTGTGGGAAGCAATACGTGGGGGAATCGGAAAGACCCCTACAAGACCGTATTCTGGAGCATATATGGTCCATAGAGAAACATGACCTAGAGAGGAATAAGGAATTACCTATCCCTAAACATTTTGCTGCTTGTAATAATGGAGATTTGAAATGTTTTTCTTATTTGGGTATAGATTAAATAAAGAAAAATTGGAGAGGGGGCAATTTGCAATATGATCTGTTAAAAAGAGAGACAAAATGGATCTTTGATTTAAAAACACTGAAACCAAATGGTTTAAATCTAGATTTCGATATAGGTTGTTTCCTCAGGGACTAATTAATTTCTATCGGTCTATATGGCCCAAATTAATTTCTATCGGTCTATGTGGCCCAAATGTACAGTGATGTTACTTTGATTAATATTTAGGAATCCCTATATCTAAAGCTATATATCTATATTTGATGCTTTGTGTCTATCACAAAGAATGTGCATACTAATATATGTTTGTATTTAGTATATTAGAATTTACATATTTGAGGTTATGTCTATCTACATCTTTGATCTTATATGTCTATCACAAAGAATCTGCATAGTAATATATACTTTATTCATTTATCCTGATTTTTGGATTTTTGGAGAGATAGGTCATAGATGGTTATAAAGATTTTGAGCATTTATTTTAACTTATTTTTTATATGCTAGATACACATGTTAATGTAATTATAAATGTGAATGTTACATGTAAGTTTTTTTTTTTAAAAAAAATTGTTTTGTAGTTTGTGCACACTTAGTGCGAGTACTGTCCCTTTAAATTATGAGGTGGCATTATATTTCAGAGAAAAAATTGTTACATTCTGTTAGGCATATAAGTAGCTATTTATATTGAGAATGTTTTCTGTTACATTGTTATATCATATATCGGAAGCACTAGCAAAAGAAACTCATTTGTATATATATATTTTTTTTAACTTACTGAACTGTTTCTGATCTGTATCTTTGGCGGCTATGCTAGTGAATTGACTGTCTTTCAAAATTAAGTTACAGACAATCAGATGAACTGCTGATGGTTTAAAAGACCGGGCATTCTATCCAACAGGAGCTTGACAAAGGCCCAGAACGGGCTGAAACGCGTTGCTCCACCCACTTACACCTGTGCTTCAGGTGTGCTTGACGAAATCATTACTGACTGAGACTGCAGTTTCTCTGAGCCGTCCTGCTTATCTGCCGAAAAAGTGCTGCTTGAAAGAGAGTACTGCTGTGACTATCTGTCAAATACCAGAAAGAAGGAAAAAGAGCCGGAGACTACAGAGAACCGTTATGGTGTAAGTAAAAGTGAACACCATAATTTTGTGGCTCTTTTCTCGTCTTTGATGTGGGTCTCGATCTCATTTCAGCTCCAGACCGTTCATACCTCCAGCTGACCCGGTTTCCATTTTGACTGCTCCTCTGTGATCATCATTCTGGCTTCCTTTTTTAAACACAATATTTTTGTCATTTCTGTGTCTAGATTTTTTCATATATAGGGAATTGTACTTTATTTAATTTAATTTTATTTTATTTTTTGATGCTACACTTGTTTTAAGCGCCTGATCAGTGCTCTAGAGGTTTTAGATGTGTTAGGTTATTGAATTTATGTTTAAATATATTGTTTTAATAAACATTTGTAACCATTTGTGACTCAAATTTCATAGTGAGCTGTTTGCCACAACCTTAATTCTTTGTGGTTTTAAACTATATATTCTGATAATCTGATATATCAATTTAATATATTATTCTTTTGAATTATTTACTTATTTAAGCTGTTTTTTGACAGCGCCAGGGTTTCACAGTCTTGTTCTTTTTGGGACATCACTGTGTTTACACTAGCTATTTTTTTGGAGTTAGGGGAATCCTCCATTTAACCTGTTGGCTTATAAGTATACTAATTATCCCAGCGCAGTGTGATCTGTTTTTTGCATTGTTGAGGACTTACCACTCCAGTGACTAGATTAAATATCCCACTAACGACTGAGATATTCGCAGACTCTGCTAAAGATCCGCAAAAGACTTGATTGTCACAGTCTCCGGATCACACTTTCCTTGTAGCACACTCGTAATCCGCACGTGTCCGCAACAGAATTTTTTTTATCTGCGTCACAGAAAAAGCGTGCAAATTAAGCTGCACTGTGGCTGAACATAAATAAAAAATTAAAAACAGCAGATAACTTATGATGTTGCACGAAACATACCCCACACAAAAGGATGATAGGAGGGCAAATAATAAATAGCCCTACTGAAATACCACTGTCATTGCCAGCCTCATTAAAATCAGTAACCTGTATCTCCATCAGTTACTTTTAAACCCTTTAGCAAATACAGTGCCCTGGCAGAGCTGCCCTTAAGTACAGTATATCTCCACATAGAGATAATTCTGTCCCATAATAAGTCCACTGAGGTATTAACCTCCATAGTGCTGAAACCTTCTCACCTAGAAGGGGAAGCACTTAGCTGTGGAAACAGCTAAGTTGCAGGGCAGGAAACAGCTTTTCAGGTATGACAGACTTAACCGACCTCTGACAGGGACCTGTAGAAAAATAAAAACAGAGTAACAAACCCTAGTTTTCTACAGAGGGGTAGCATCAATGTTAGAAGACAGCTCCCTATCCTGAAAGGCTCGTATCCGTAGTCACAATCTCCCAGGATAGTCTGAGAAAGGATGTCCCTCGGGACAGATTATCTGGACAGAGCCACCAAGAGAGCGATTCTCTCGACCAGTTGTCCAGGGAAATCTGTTGAGACAAATCCGTATGATCGACGTTCCACTGCCTCAGCATGAACAGCTGTACCGGTCTTAGACGGAACCTGGCAAAAGGAATTATGTCCATGCTGGACACCATGAGACCAATTACCTCCATACACTGAGCCACAGATGGCCTTAAGGAGGTCCGGAGGGCAAGACATGCCGAAGCTAGTTTGCACCATCTCTGGTCGGTTAGAAATATCCTCATGGATATTGAATCTATTATAGTACCCAGGAATTCTATCCTGGTGCTTGGAATGAGAGAACTCTTCTCTAAGTTTATCTTCCATCCATGTGATCGAAGAAGAGAGAGAAGAGAAACTGAATGGTCCTCTGCTAGACGAAAGGATGGTGCTTGAACCAGAATGTGGTCCAAGTAGGTAGCTACTGCTATACCTTGGGTTCTGGAGACAGCCTGGAGAGCTCCCAGAACTTTGTAAAGATTCTTGGGGCCGTAGCTAGACCAAACGGAAGTGCAATGAACTGGAAGTGCTGATCCAGAAATGCAAACCTTAGGAACTGGAAGTGGTCCCTGTGGATTGGAACATGAAGGTAGGCATCCTTCAGATCTATAGTGGTCATGAACTGTCCTTCCTGAACTAGAGGAAGAATGGACCTTATTGTCTCCATCTTGAACGAGGGGACGTTTAGAAATTTGTTTAAGCACTTAAGGTCTAGAATTGGATAGAAAGTTCCCTCCTTCTTTGGGACCACAAACAGGTTTGAGTAGTATCCCAAACCTCTTTCTGCGATAGGAACCCGGGACAATTACCCCTAAGGAGGACAGATCCCGAACGTACCCCTGAAAGGCTTCCCTCTTTTCTGGTTTTAAAGACAGGCTTGAGAGGAGAAATCTGCCCTTGAGTGGATGAGATTTGAAACCCATCTTGTATCCCTGAGCTATCACTTCCAGTATCCATGGATCCTGCACATCCCTGGACCAAGTGTCTGTAAACAGCAACAGTCTGCCCCCTACACGATACAGTCTTGGATCGGCGGCCGCCCCTTCATGCTGACTTATTCTCGGCGGGCTTCTTGCTCTGCTTGGATTTATTCCAGGATTGAGCCGGCTTCCAAGTGCTCTTGGTTTCTCGGGCTTAGAGGAGGACTGCTGGCGTTGGGAATTTTTAGAACGAATGGAACGAAAAACAAAATTTATGCTTACCTGATAAATTTATTTCTCTTGTGGCATATCCAGTCCATGGATTCATCCATTACTTGTGGGATATTCTCCTTCCCAACAGGTTGGGAAGGAGAATATCCCACAAGTAAAGGATGAATCCGTGGACTCGATACATCTTACAAGAGAAAACAGAATTTATGCTTACCTGATAAATTACTTTCTCTTGAGATGTATCGAGTCCACGGATTCATCCTTTACTTGTGGGATATTCTCCTTCCCAACCTGTTGAGAAGAATATCCCACAAGTAATGGATGAATCCGTGGACTGGATTCATCCATTCATCTTTTTATCCTGTGGTAGGAAGTCACCCTTGCCCCCCGTAACCGTGGAAATAATGGAGTCCAGGCCTGGACCAAATAAAATGTTTCCCTTAAAAGGGAGGGAAAGTAGTATAGACTTAGAAGTCATGTCTGCAGACCAGGACTTCAGCCAGAGTGCCCAACGCGTCTGCACTGAGAAACCAGAGATTTTAGCATTCAGGCAAATAATCTGCATGTTTGAATCACATATAAATGAATTAGCAATTTTCAAAGCCTTAATTCTTTCTTGGATAACGTCGAGGGGAGCCCCCACCTCGATCAATTCCACTAAGGAGTCACACCAGCAGGCCGCAGCTCCAGCAACTGAAGCAACAGCTGCTGCCAGTTGAAATAAAAATCCTGTATGCGGAAACATTTTCCTGAGAAAAGTTTCCATTTACTTATCCATCGGCTCTCTGAAAGACGAGCTATCCTCAAGAGGGATAGTAGTATGCTTAACTAACGTGGAGATAGCACCATCCACCTTAGGGATGGACCCCCACAACTCCAGCTGAGAGTACGGGACCAGGAATAATTTTTTAAAGGCAGACGAAGGGGGAAAAGAAGATCAATTCTATCCCATTCGTTTTAAATAATATTCACCATCTTTACAGGTACAGGAAAAGTTAGCGGTGCTACCCTGTCCTCGTATACTCTGTCTAATTTAGGGATCAAAGGTTCATCAGGCAACTTGGCTTCTGGAACCTCTAATGTCGACAGAACTTCCTTTAGAAGAAAACCTAGATGTTCAATTTTAAAATCTAAAGGCTGGCCCCTCTGCAGCCGGAAGCCTAGAGGTAGTAGACTCTGATCCAGAAATTTCACCCTTTGAAGATTCAGAGTTTGACCCATCCTGGGATACTTGAAAAGCAGACAAATCAAGCAAATCACTGGATGTCCCCTCGACCGGAGAGCTATGTTTAACCTTCCGCTTGAACTTAGCAGGATGAGGAAGTGCACTAAGGACCTCAGACACCGCCGTCTTTAACTGCATGGTAAAGTCTGATGGTAAAAGGCTCCCTCCAGACAGAGGATCAGGTGTGCTACGGGAAGCTGAATGTGAGAATGGAGTTAATTGATGGGTATGTACCTCACGGGACGGCGAGTCTTCAGAGGTGGACGGCTCAGTCGTACTAAAGAGGTGAACCTTCTTAGACATAACCTTGTTGATGCATATGGAACATAGTTGAGAGGGCGGGCACACCAAGGCCTCCTCACAATATAGACAGGTATTACTATTAGGAATAGAGGGAGTACCCTCAAGCATATCAGGATCCTCCATAGCTTGTGCTAACAACAGTAGGATACAAATAAACTTTATTTCTCACAAAAACGGTACCTATATGCCCCCAATGACTGGGGCACTCTTCTCCTAGACCCAGGCAACCACAGAAGAAGCGACCTCTCCGACAGCTACTTGGTCAGGAAAGAGAAAACAAAAGTGTGACCACACCCGGTCACGTGGTGCGCAAGGCAGGACTGCCCATGTTATGACAAAAAGCACGCCAAGCTGCGCAGCATTCAAAGTGAAAGTAAACACCAGTATGTTCTGTTACCGCATAACAGTCTATGAGCCCAAAAAATAAATCACACCTAAGAAGCATAAATTAAAGAAAAACACTTGATTAATCCCCACTGCTCAATAACTTCCCTCAGGAGATATTAACCCATGATTCTATAAAGATAAAATGAGTCACACTGTGACCCTGTCTTCAGCAATTTCAACATAAGTAAAAATTGAAACAATCTTACCAGAATCCATGCTGTGGAACAGAAACACAGTATCTCAAGTGTGATAGTCTTGTAGCATCGATCTTGACATGGACCTGATTGTAGAAATCAGACAGTGAAACTTGTCAACACTGGTTGCTTAAGAAGCTGTAAGCAGGCAGTCTAGATGGGTTCGCAGAAAGACTCTCCCTGCATCTCCAGACTCTAACTTTCGTCAATGCTCACTGAGAGGCTGACAAGACTACTTAAAACTCCAGTTTCATATCGAATAGCATAAATCCCTCCTGAGGAACAACTCCAAAATCTTCTGAAACTTCTCTGCCATCCTCCTGTGATGAAAGGCGAAGAATGACTGGGGGATGGGGAAGTGGGAGTATTTAAGCCTTTGGCTGGGGTGTTTTTGCCTCCTCCTGGTGGCCAGGTTCAGTATTTCCCAACAGTTAGGATTGAAGCTGTGGACTCTCTTTGTATTAAGAAGGAAACAGAATATTAAAAGAGATACCAAAGGTAAAAGGAACTGGAATCAAGTGGTTTGCTCTTCAAATGTATGTATGTAACATTTTTAACATAGTAATTGTAGAGCCTAGTCCGGTAGTTAATATCTTTTTTTATGACTTGCTTGTTTTAGAAATAGTGGTGTCTCTTTAATCTTATTGAATTATTTAGAAACAGTATATTATGATTTAATAGATTAGTTATCTCCAGGTTATATATACAAACAACATGGAATAGTTTGCTTTAACAAAGAAAAACTCTTATCATTATGCTTCATACTTAATGTTTCCTATTTTATTTCCTGATAATGTTGTTAATCATTACACTGTATGCATTAGATTGTTGTTCAAAAATGATTCATGTTGCTTGATCAGGTTCCTCATTTTCCTATTTCCCACACAACTGTACAATGTTACTATGCTCACTATTGAACCAATAAGTCACTAAGGCATGATTACATTTTTATAACTTATTATTATGGCATTAAGAATAATAAACCTTAAGTAACATGCAAATCAAAATTAAACTTGAAAACTTTTCTAATTAACCTCTTCACAAATTTACCTTTTTCTCTTTGCATCCTTTCTTTTAATTGTATCTTTTGATAATCATTTCCATATATCTTTACAAATGTACTAGGGTTTTTTTTAAATCCAAACATACTAATGCAATGAACTTCACATCAGCATTTCCAGTCACTGAGGGTGCTCTCAAAAAATCTGTTCATCCATTCCAATGTTGTCAGTATCTTTAAACAGCAAACAGTAATATACATACATAAACACACACAGTAATACACACACACACATACAGTGGGGTCTAAAAGTCCGAGTCCACTACCAAAATGTGATTTAATTTTAGCTATTATGGAAAACTAATTTGTTTGACAAAATATACAGAATTTCTACTAATACACAAAATATGTTTTTAGTACATACTGAAAATAAATAAAAAATCTTTAATATTTGGTATACTTTATTAACTGGTGTGCATAATTAGAATCTATATTATTCCAGTCCTTTTTTAGAGCATCCCAGAGAGGTCATATTTTACTCTTTTAAATGTCCCCAAAGAAGTTCAATGGGGTTGAGGTCAGGTGATTGTGAAGTTATATGCAAAATAACACTTCTTGCTCTTCCTTGGACTTCAGATACACTTGGAACACCATTGATGTGTGCTTAAGATCACTACCCTAATGGAAAATTAATTCTCTTCCACACAACTTTCAGCCACAAGGAATCCCATTCTTCTGCAAAATAGAGAGGTGCTTCCCTTTGGTCAACGCATAGTTGGTCTTGTGCAATTTACCAACTCCAAATTAGACAAAGCATCCCAAACCTGAATATTTTAAGCACTATATATAAATGTAGGTTTTACATAGACAGATTTTGACGGCATATAAAAACCATATGCTTCATTAATTTGTAGGATATCCTTATGCTTTTCCAAAACATTCTTAAAGTCTCCCTTTCCACATCTAATGGAAGTGTATTCAATGGGGGGTAGTTATCAACGTGTCTACTTTACCTGCCTTCGCCGGTTCAATACGCCCGCCTAAGCTCGCCTACCATCGCCGCCGCGGACCTGCAAAATTTCGCCTAAGTTATCAAAAAAGCTGTCAAAAAGCTGCGCACCAAGTACGGGGCAATGAGCAGCGGATTGTGAGAGTTATCACTCATCCGATCTCGCTGCTCTTCGGCTTTTTGACAGCTTTCTTGCTAGCCTGTCACTAAGCACCCACACTAACTACACTGTTCTACCCCCTATACCGGCGCCCCCGGAGCACCCCACAACTCAATAAAGTTAATAACCCCTAAACCGCCGCACCTATACCCCGCTGCAACTCTTATAAATGTATTAACCCCTAAACCGCTGCTCCCGGACCCCGCCGCCACCTACATTATAACTAGTAACCCCTATCCTGCCCCCCCTATACCGCCGCCCTCTAAAATAAAGTTATTAACCCCTATCCTGCTGATCCCGGACCTCGCCGCAACTAAATAGTTTAACCCCTAAACCGCCGCTCCCGGACCCCGCCGCAACCTATATTAAACTTATTAACCCCTATCCTGCCCCCTCTAAACTGTCGCCACCTATAATAAATTTATTAACCCCTATCCTGCCCCCCACTACACCGCCGCCACTGTAATAAAATTATTAACCCCTAAACCTAAGTCTAACACTAACCCTAACACCCCCCTAACTTAAATATTAAATACATCTAAAGAATATTTCTCTTATTAACTAAATTAATCCTATTTAAAACTAAATACCTTTAAAATAAACCATAATATAGCTACAATATAAATAATAATTATATTGTAGCTATATTAGGATTTATTTTTATTTTACAGGCATCTTTCAATTTATTTTAACTAGGTACAATAGCTATTAAATAGTTATTAACTATTTAATAGCTACCTAGCTAAAATAAAGAGAAATTTACCTGTAAAATAAAAACTAACCTAAGTTACAATTACACCTAACACTACACTATACTTTAATAAATTATTCCTATTTAAAACTAAATACTTACCTGTAAAATAAACCCTAAGATAGCTACAATATAATTAATAATTACATTGTAGCTATTTTAGGATTTATATTTATTTTACAGGTAACTTTGTATTTATTTTAGCTAGTTAGAATAGTTATTAAATAGTTATTAACTATTTAATAACTACCTAGCTAAAAGAAATAAAAAATTACCTGTAAAATAAATCCTATCCTAAGTTACAATTAAACCTAACACTACACTATCATTAAACTAATTAAATAAATTAACTACAAATAACTACAATTAAATACAATTACATAAACTAACTAAAGTACAAAAAAATAAAAAAATAAGTTACAAACATTTTAAAAATATTACAACAATTTTAAGCTACTTACACCTAATCTAAGCCCCCTAATAAAATAACAAAGCCCCCCAAAATAAAAAAATGCCCTACCCTATTCTAAATTAAAAAAGTTCAAAGCTCTTTTACCTTACCAGCCCTTAAAAGGGCCTTTTGCGGGGCATGCCCCAAAGAATTCTGCTCTTTTGCCTGTAAAAGAAAAATACAACCCCCCCCAACATTAAAACCCACCACCCACATACCCCTAATCTAACCAAAACCCCCCTTAAATAAACCTAACACTACCCCCCTGAAGATCATCCTACCTTGAGTCGTCTTCAGCCAGCCGACCCACCGATGGAACTGAAGAGGAGATCCGGAGCGGCAGAAGTCATCATCCAAGGCGCTCTGAAGAAGTCTTCCATCCGATGAAGTCATCATCCAGACGGCACTGAAGAAGTCTTCCATCCGGGCGATGTCATCTTCCAAGCGGCGTCTACAATCTTCTTTCTTCCGGATCCATCTTCATCCCGCCGAAGCGGAACATCCTTCTTCCCCGACGGACTAACGACGAATGAAGGCTCCTTTAAAGGGACACTGTACCCAAATTTTTTCTTTTGTAATTCAGATAGAGCATGCAATTTTAAGCAACTTTTTAATTTACTCCTATTATCAATTTTTCTTCGTTCTCTTGCTATCATTATTTGAAAAAGAAGGCATCTAAGCTTTTTTTTGGTTGCAGTACTCTGGACAGCACTTTTTTATTGGTGGATGAATTTATCCACCAATCAGCAAGGACAACCCAGGTTGTTCAACAAAAATGGGCAGGCATCTAAACTTACATTCTTGCATTTCAAATAAAGATACCAAGAGAATGAAGAAAATTTGATAATAGGAGTAAATTAGAAAGTTGCTTAAAATTTCATGCTCAATCTGAATCACGAAAGAAAATTTTTGGGTACAGTGTCCCTTCAATTCCGATTGACTGATAGGATTCTATCAGCCAATCGGAATTCAGGTAGGATTGAATCAGCCAATCAGATTGAGCTCGCATTCTATTGGCTGATCAGAACAGCCAATAGAATGTGAGCTCAATATGATTGGCTGATTGAACTTCAATCTGATTGGCTGATTCAATCAGCCAATCAGATTTTTCCTACCTTAATTCCGATTGGCTGATAGAATCCTATCAGCCAATCGGAATTGAAGGGACGCCATCTTGGATGACGTCCCTTAAAGGAGCCTTCATTCAGTCGTCGGGGAAGAAGGATGTTCCGCGTCGGCAGGATGAAGATGGATCCGGAAGAAAGAAGATTAAAGACGCCGCTTGGAAGATGACATCGCCCGGATGGAAGACTTCTTCAGCGCCGCCTGGATGATGACTTCATCGGATGGAAGACTTCTTTAGCGCGCCTTGGATGATGACTTCTGCCGCTCCGGATCTCCTCTTCGGTTCCATCGGTGGGTCGGCTGGCTGAAGACGACTCAAGGTAGGATGATCTTCAGGGGGGTAGTGTTAGGTTTATTTAAGGGGGGTTTGGGTGAGATTAGGGGTATGTGTGCGTGGTGTGTTTTAATGTTGGGGGGGTTGTATTTTTCTTTTACAGGCAAAAGAGCAGAATTCTTTGGGTCATGCCCCGCAAAAGGCCCTTTTAAGGGCTGGTAAGGTAAAAGAGCTTTGAACTTTTTTAAGGGTAGGGCATTTTTTTATTTTGGGCGGCTTTGTTATTTTATTAGGGGGCTTAGATTAGGTGTAAGTAGCTTAAAATTGTTGTAATATTTTTTAAATGTTTGTAACATTTTTTTTTATTTTTTGTAACTTAGCTTTTTTTATTTTTTGTACTTTAGTTAGTTTATGTAATTGTATTTAATTGTAGTTATTTGTAGGTAATTTATTTAATTAATTTAATGATAGTGTAGTGTTAGGTTTAATTGTAATTTAGGTTAGGATTTATTTTACAGGTAATTTTGTATTTCTTTTAGCTAGGTAGTTATTAAATAGTTAATAACTATTTAAAAACTATTCTAACTAGCTAAAATAAATACAAAGTTACCTGTAAAATAAATATAAATCCTAAAATAGCTACAATATAATTATTAATTACATTGTAGCTATCTTAGGGTTTATTTTACAGGTAAGTATTTAGTTTTAAATAGGATTCGTTTATTTAATGATAGTGTAGTGTTAGGTGTAATTGTAATTTAGGTTAGTTTTTATTTTACAGGTAAATTTCTCTTTATTTTAGCTAGGTAGCTATTAAATAGTTAATAACTATTTAATAGCTATTGTACCTAGTTAAAATAAATTGAAAGATGCCTGTAAAATAAAAATAAATCCTAAGATAGCTACAATGTAACTTAATTTTATTGTAGCTATATTAGGGTTTATTTTAAAGGTAAGTATTTAGTTTTTAATAGGATTAACTTAATTTAGTTAATAAGAGAAATATTATTTAGATTTATTTAAACCTAGCACACTTATATCAGATTATTAGAGATGATATGCTCACAAGTGGACCCAGATGATATTGGTATAATCAAATAACAAAATGTCCACACAAAGAATAATCCAAAAGAAAGAAGGCAGCTCTCTGTCATAGGACGGCCATCCTGGTGTGGCGTGATCTATAAGAGAAAGAAGCACAGAGGCGCCAACATGGCCTAGTAACGTCACGGCAGTCAGATACAAAACATCAGCAGGATAGGAAATATACTCACAAGCGTAGCGCACCCAAATGGTGCTATTGTGGCAGCCTGGAACATCAAACAGTGGTCCAGCTCACTGGTGTCTCCAGCCAGATAGAGATGATCCTTGGCGAGGGCCTATCCTATGATGCCTATAAGGGCAAAAAAGGCACACACATAGCCCAGTAACGTTTGTACACCAGATAAAAAAGGATTCAAGGTTGTACTTACAGGAAACAAAGCACCACCAGGTGCAATATCAGCAGTACTGGGACCTCTCAGCCGCCCAGTGGACTGTGGAATCCAATTTGCAGGATGCAGAAAATCACCACTTTGGAAGATAGAACTAGCACACACACTCTGCCCCCAAACAGGAGCAGAATAATTGTGATAAAGCAAGTGTATATTTAAAAACTTTTATTTTAAAAACAGCAACATGTTTCTCAGCCACCACAGGCTGTTTCCTCAGGTCTATGAATCAAATTAATTAAGCTTCTTATAATACTTTAGTTTCCATCATATCACCTCTCTTCCTTCTCTCCTCTACATAATTAGGACAACTTTTTCATAGTTTTATTTTTTTAGACTATGTACCATTTTAGCAACCCTCCTTTGAGCAGATTTCAGTTTATTTATAACATTCTGGACATATGGGGGCCGATTTATTTAAGTGCGAGCGAACATGATACGATGTAGAGTATCATGTCCGCCGCACATCGATAAATGCCAACAGAATTTGTGCTTGTGCAATGCCGCCCCCTGCAGATTCACTTACAATCGGTCGCTAGCAGGGGGTGTCAATCAGCCAGATCGTATAGGATCGGGCGGATTGATGGAAACAGCCTGTGGTGGCTGAGAAACATGTCGCGGTTTTTAAAATAAAAGTTTTTAAATATACACTTGCTTTATCACAATTATTCTGCTCCTGTTTGGGGGCAGAGTGTGTGTGCTAGTTCTATCTTCCAAAGTGGTGATTTTCTGCATCCTGCAAATTGGATTCCACAGTCCACTGGGCGGCTGAGAGGTCCCAGTACTGCTGATATTGCACCTGGTGGTGCTTTGTTTCCTGTAAGTACAACCTTGAATCCTTTTTTATCTGGTGTACAAACGTTACTGGGCTATGTGTGTGCCTTTTTTGCCCTTATAGGCATCATAGGATAGGCCCTCGCCAAGGATCATCTCTATCTGGCTGGAGACACCAGTGAGCTGGACCACTGTTTGATCTTCCAGGCTGCCACAATAGCACCATTTGGGTGCGCTACGCTTGTGAGTATATTTCCTATCCTGCTGATGTTTTGTATCTGACTGCCGTGACGTTACTAGGCCATGTTGGCGCCTCTGTGCTTCTTTCTCTTATATTTAGTATAGCTTGCGGCAGGGTCCGGGAGCGGCGGTTTAGGGGTTAATATATTTAGTATAGCTTGCGGCGGGGTCCGGGAGCGGCGGTTTAGGGGGTAATAACTTTATTTAGTTGCGGTGGTGTAGGGGGGGGCAGATTAGGGGTGTTTAGACTCGGGGTACATGTTAGGGTGTTAGGTGTAGACGTTCCCATAGGAATCAATGGGATGTCTGGCAGCAGCGAACATGAACTTTCGCTATGGTCAGACTCCCATTGATTCCTATGGGATTCGCAGCCTCCATGGCGGCGGTTTGAAAACCAGGTAGGCTGGGCCAGAAAAGTGCCGAGCGTACCTGCTAGTTTTTTGATAACTAGCAAAAGTAGCCAGATTGTGCCGCACTTGTGTGCGGAACATCTGGAGTGACGTAAGAATCGATCTGTGTCGGACTGAGTCCGGCGGATCGAAGCTTACGTCACTAAATTCTACTTTTGCCGGTATCTAGGGCTTGCGGAATTCCAGCATATTTGAGGTAGACACGTTGATAACTAGAGGTCTATGAATCAAATTAATTAAGCTTCTTATAATACTTTAGTTTCCATCATATCACCTCTCTTCCTTCTCTCCTCTACATAATTAGGACAACTTTTTCATAGTTTTATTTTTTTAGACTATGTACCATTTTAGCAACCATCCTTTGAGCAGATTTCAGTTTATTTATAACATTCTGGACATATGGGGGCCGATTTATTTAAGTGCGAGCGAACATGATACGATGTAGAGTATCATGTCCGCCGCACATCGATAAATGCCAACAGAATTTGTGCTTGTGCAATGCCGCCCCCTGCAGATTCACTTACAATCGGTCGCTAGCAGGGGGTGTCAATCAGCCAGATCGTATAGGATCGGGCGGATTGATGTCCACAGCCTAAGAGCAGGCTGACAAACTATGGAGCAGCGGTCTTTAGACCGCTGCTTCATAACTGCTTATGAATTCAGCCCCTAGGCCTCCAGAGCTGTACATATTACTGATGATGTGGCCTCATTAGTGATCTGTAAAGTAGAATAAAAACCTTACTATATATACTGCAAATACCTCTATCAATACAACCAAGCATTCTACAGGCCTTACTTGCTGTAATACTACATTGTTTACCAATTTTTAAATCATCCCTAATAATAATTCCCAAATCCTGTTACTCTCTTTAAAGTTTGAGTCTGTCAATAATCTTTGAATTTTTGTTTCATAAAGGCATAATTTTGCACATGCTGAACTTTTGATCTCAATCGTTTAAACCAACCCTACAATTTTTTATATCCAATCTCATTTGATCCACACTCCCTAGAATCTCTATTACATTTTTTGTTATTATCTGCAGACCTACCTCCCCATGCAACCCTTTGTTCAAATTAAAATAAGCCTCAAAACTAACCCCTGAGGAACACCAAGTAACTTCCCCCTTCTGCTGAATGCACTGCATTTAAGATTAAAATATAAGAAATAAAACAACAGGAGATTTTGGAGGGGGTAAGAGCTGAAAATATGATACCCACTATTATTGCTTCTGGAGCGGATTGCCAAGATCGGCAGGAAAAAAGCAGAGGAAGAGGATTCTCTTATAATGATGGAGATAGAATCCTGAGTAGTTACTCATTTATTTAAAGTCGAAAGCCCAGACATTGATGTGCCGGGATAATATCATTACATATAGGTCTGCCAGTTGACTCCAAGTTCCCTAAAATATTTTAGCGGTAACTTTTCCAACATAGTGAGACATGCTGAACTATTTTCATGACTCTCCCATCTCTTGGTAAGACTATTTCTACATCTAACTATGACTGGAGTTTTCTCTACTGTTGCTCTGTCTCCTGGTCTTGCTAGTAAATATGCTAAAAGTGTGTGTGTTCTAGACAGGGGGAAAATGTGAATGGGTTAAATGTATGCACCTCTAGTTATAGTAGTCTCCAGATAAAATTAGGAGAATAGTATCTATATAGTTATATGACTACTAGTCGATAAGCCAGAGGGCAGTCTAATTATTTTTTAAACTACAGATGTAGAAACAACGTATTTTGTAACTCTTCTTTTATATAAATATTTAAGCTGCAGATGTAGCAATACTATAATTTTAATGGACTACTAACTTAAATATATCAAAAATATTTTCTACCCCTACATCGCAACACATCTAATTACCCTATTAACCCCTAAACCCCCACATCGCTATATACCTAATTACCCTATTAACCCCTAAACCGCAAAACACCTACATCGCAATAAACCTAGTTTCCCTATTAACCCCTAAACCCCCACATCGCAATAAACCTAATTGCTCTATTAACCCCTAAACAGCAAAACCCCCACATCGTTATATACCTAATTACCCTATTAACCCCTAAACCGCAAAACACCTACATCGCAATAAACATATTTACCCTATTAACCCCTAAACCCCATACATCGCAATAAACCTAATTAACTTATTAACCCTTTAAACCGCCAAAACCCACAACGCAAATAACTATTTAAATAACTAAGTACTCTAACCTAACACCCCCTAACCTAACAACTCCTAACCTAACACCCATTAAATAAACCCAAATTGCCTAAATACATTCTAAAGTTAAAAAAAAAACAACATAAGTTTACAAAAAATAAAAAAGGCTAACATTACAGAAAATAAAAAATCAAATTACCAAATTTAACAAAATTAAACCTAATCCCTATGAAAATAAAAAAGCCCCCCAAAATAAAAACACCCCCAGTCTAAGAATAAACTACCAGTAGCCCTTAAAAGGGCTTTTTGCAGGGCATTGCCCCAAGATAATCAGCTATTTTACAAAGTCCCACATAATAGTAAACCCCCCACCCCCCAAAATAAAAGAACCTAACACTAAAAAAACTTAACTACCCATTGCCCTGAAAAGGGCATTTGTTTGGGAATTGCCCTTAAAAGGGCATTTAGCTCTTTTACTGCCCATCCCTAATCTAAATAAAACAACCCCCCCAAAAAACCCTTAAAAAATACTAAATCTAACCCCCAGGTTGCTACTCTCGGTTCCTGAAGTCCGGCGGAGAAGGTCCTGTTCCAGGCGGTTAAGTCTTCTTCCAAGCGCAACCTCCTCTTCCAGGAACATCATGCGCGGAGCGGTGCGACCCTGGAACTGCAGACCGGCGACCGCGGAGCCATGGAGGGTGGAGGATCCTCTTCGTACGATCTCTGCCATACACTGAATAGTGAATTCAAGGTACGCGATTAAAGATGGCGTCCCTTGAATTCCTATTGGCTGATTCAATTCTCCCAATTCAAATCAACCAATAGGATGAGAGCTACTCAAATCCTATTGGCTGTTCAAATAAGCCAATAGAATTTCACTTGCTCTCATCCTATTGGCTAATTTAAACAGCCAATAGGATTTGAGTAGCTGTCATCCTATTGGCTGATTTGAATTGGATTTATCAATTCAGCCAATAGGAATTCAAGGGACGCCATCTTTAATCGCGTACCTTGAATTCACTATTAGCAAGTAACAAGTAGTAAGATGGTCAGTAGATATAAAGCATGGAGATGGTTATTCCAATGAAACTGCTGAATAGCGATTACTATAGACAAAACAATGTTCAGTTCGAGGCTCACAGTTCATCTCATGTAATAAAATAGCAATAACAATAACAGCATGCAAAAGTAGAAAAAGCAGCAAGTCGTTCATATAGTGTTATACTATTAGTAAAGCGTGAGTGAAGTAACACGCATGCCAAGACACTAAGAGAGTAAATGAAACACTCCTGCTATAACCCTCTGTGGGGTATCCACATGAGTTCTATTGAGATTGAAAGAATGTAACTGTTAGTGATCAATGTCCGTTCATCAAACAAACAGGTAATCCTAACATATCCAGGAGGCAAGCAGACCCGTGTATGTTACCTCTCCTCAATGAGCAAATGAAAGCCGGACGTTCAATTCACTTCTCCTCCACACAGGGAAAAATAGCGGGTAAGAGTGGGGGGATCCCACGGTTGTAGTGTTTCATTTACTCTTAAAGTGTACATTAATGCATTAAAGTATTTTGTTTACTTATCTGAAAAAGACCTGTGAGTGCAATCTTTGCTTTTTTATATATATACATATATATACTAATTTGTTTTGTAATTGCGCCCAGGGCTGTGCATTTTGCAGGGTCTTAGGATGTGTACCCGGTCGAGTTTTGAGAGTGCATTCCATTTCCGTGTTTTTATATATATGATAAGTTTTTTTTCCAAAATAAAACACTTACAATGCACTGTTCCAAATTATTATGCACAGTAAGTTTCAAAACACTTTATAGGTTGAACATTGTCATTTGTTGTGTTTGCAGCATATTTACTGAAATTAAAAGCTATTTCAATCAAACTTTGAACAACATTTTAACTTTTTAAACATTTTAACAGGTCACGTTACATTTTAACATAGGACCCCTTATTTGATAGCAGCTTCACAAGTATTGCATCCATTGAACTTGCGAGTTTTTGGACAGTTTCTGCAAGATGTCAGAATAGCCTCCCAGAGCAGCTGTTTGGATGTAAACTGCCTCCCACCCTCATAGATCTTTTGCTTGAGGATGCTCCAAAGGTTCTCAATAGGATTGAGGTCAGGGGAGGAGGGAGGCCACACAATGACTTTCTCTCCTTTTATCCCCATAGCAGCTATTGATGCAGAGGTATTCTTTGCAGCATGAGATGGTGCATTGTCATGCATGAAGATGATTTTATTACGGAAAGCATAGTTCTTCCTTCTGTACTAGGGAAGGAAGTGGTCAGTCAGAAACTCCACATACTTTGCAGAGGTCATCTTTACACCTTCGGGGACCCTAAAGGGGTTGACCAGCTCTGTTCCTATGATTCCGGCCCAAAATATGACTCCACCACCGCCTTGCTGACGTTGCAGCCTTGTTAGAAGAGGGTGGCTGTCCACAAACCATCCACTACTCCTTCCATCTGGACCATCCAGGGTTGCACGGCACTCATCAGTGAACAGCACTGTTTGAAAATTAGTCTTCATGTATTTTTCTGCCCAATGCAGCTGTTTTCTGCTTGTGAGCATTGGTTAGTGGTGGCCGAATGGAAGGTTTTTGCAGAGTTGCAATCTGGCAGAAATCTTCCTCAATGTGCCTTTATCTGCACGAACCCATCTGTGCTCTGAATCAGCCACAAATCTCTTAATAGTGCGATGATCACACTTAAGTTCTCGTGAAATATCTAATGTTTTCATACCTCGTCCAAGGCATTGAACTATTTCACTCTTTTCGGCAGCAGAGAGATCCTTTTTCTTCCCCATATTGCTTGAAAATGGTGCTCTGCTTAATAATGTGGAACACCCTCCTTTAGTAGTTTTTCCTTTAATTGGGCTCACCTGGCAATCTAATTATCACAGGTGTCCGAGATTGTTTTCAGTGATCAAAAGAGCCCTGAGACACAATGCCATCCATGAGTTTAACTGAAAAAAGAAAAGAAAAAAAAAATCTTTGCGACACTGAAATAGAATTTGCATAATAATTTGGAACAGGGTGTAAAACTTGACCGGTACACATCCTAAAACCCTGCAAAATGCACAGCCCTGGGTGCAATTACAAAACAAATTAGTAGGTTATTTAATTGGATTATATCTTATCACTGCTTACATCACTAATGCAATGTTAGTATAATGATATCTTTATTCTCTCATAATTTCTAATTAGAAATGCAATACCCGAGTTGGTTGTCCAAGAGAGGCCACATTAAATCTTTGGGGGCATCAGTTGCTCTTTCCTTTTATTTCATGACTAGTCCTAAAGCCCATGTCCACGGGCCATTTTTTGCAGTACAGCGGTCCCACCCCTTGATCTCTCTCTATCCCCCCCACTCTTTTGCGCCCCCTCTCCCCCCACTCTTTTGCGCCCCCTCTCCCCCCACTCTTTTGCGCCCCCTCTCCCCCCACTCTTTTGCGCCCCCTCTCCCCCCACTCTTTTGCGCCCCCTCTCCCCCCACTCTTTTGCGCCCCCTCTCCCCTTCTCTTTTGCGCCCCCTCTCCCCTTCTCTTTTGCGCCCCCTCTCCCCTTCTCTTTTGCGCCCCCTCTCCCCTTCTCTTTTGCGCCCCCTCTCCCCTTCTCTTTTGCGCCCCCTCTCCCCTTCTCTTTTACACTCTCTCCCCTTCTCTTTTACACTCTCTCCCCTTCTCTTTTACACTCTCTCCCCTTCTCTTTTACACTCTCTCCCCCCTCTCTTTTGTGCTCTCTCACCCCTCTCTTGTGCTCTCACCCCTCTCTTTTGCGCTCTCTACCCCTCTCTTTTGCGCTCTCTACCCCTCTCTAATTAGGGTTGCACCAATACCATTTTTCTTTAAGACCGAGTACCGATACTGTTTTTCAAATACTCGCCGATTACCGATACTTTATATTGTAACAGTTTCCCAAGAACAAAACAGACTAATGATTTATGATAGCTTCTTTATAATTATGAAGAACTATAACTCAAAAGCCATGAAATAATAAAACAGTTTTATTTGCTTGTTGTCACAAAGTTGTAAAACAGAACATGTTTATAAATAAAAATATTGCAATACAATATATTAATAATAACAACAATAAATAACAAATGCAAAATCACAACCAACCAAAAGAATACAGTAAAAAATATAGCAGTGCACTGTTTAATCATGGGTAACAACACTATGGGCTAGATTACATTTCACTGGCAAGCTTTACCAATGCTCTCATTACATGTCCAACTCAATTAAAGTCTATGGAGTTGGAAAAGAGCTTACCAATCAAATGTAATCTAGATCTAGTCCTATAATTGTAGGATGAGTGTTCATAGGAATTAACGTAAAGGGACATACTTGTCAAAATTAAACTTTCATAATTCAGATAGGGCATGCAATTATAAACAACTTGCCAATTAACTTTTATCATCAAATTTGATTTGTCCCCTTGGTGGTATTTTTGAAAAGCTAAACCTAGCTAGGCTCAAACCGATTTCTAAACCGTTGAAAACCGCCTCTTAGCTCAGAGCATTTTGAAAGTTTTTCACAGTTAGACTGTGCTAGTTCCGTGTATGTCATATAGATAACATTATGCTCCCGTGGAGTTATTTAGGAGTCAGTAGGGACGTTTGATGCTAAGCTGAACAGTCTTTCACTTTCAACACTACTGCATGGGGCAGAAAGATAATTTTGGGCCATTTTAGCCAGAGCTGGAAATCTCAGTTTATTAACTGCCTAGTACTTCAGGGGGTTTTCTGAACGAGGTACAGTGATCTCTCCCAGGTAGGCTTCCAGCTGTATAGTAGCAGCTTTTGGAGCACTGCTTTTAGACGTACAATAATACAAATAACAGCAATTTGTATTGGCAGAACAAAAGGGCACAATTTTTAGTGAAGTCTCCACACCATCTTAAAATAAAATTGAACATGCAGTTTGAAAATGGGCAAGATCTAAGATCTGGACGTATCGGTTTAAGTATAGGCGCATGCAAATACCGGCACCGATACTAGTATCGGCGCAACTATACTTCTAATAAAGCATTTCCACTCTTCTCCCAGATGTTTCTTTAGCATCCAAATGCAAGCTCTCTCTCCTGTTGTGTAATGCGACTGTCTCCTCAAATAAACTCTGAGATTACTGATTAAATCTAAATTTGAAAGTTTCCAAAACATGACATTTCCCCAGTCTTCTACTGTGAAATGTTTATTTTTTTCCCTATTTTTTTTGTCAAAGTAGTGGTTTCAAGACTGCTACTATCTCATGAAGACCACGATATGCTTGTCATATTTTGAATGTGCTTTTGCTTACTGGGGTCAAAAATTCCTGGTTCAGCTGTCCTTCAATTGGTAAAGCAAATGCTGTTATATTCCTTAAAGTGATGGTAAACTCTCCCCTTTTAAATATCAGATCCGGAATGTTAGTGATATTTTAGATGGAATTTAATTTATCAGTTGTAATAAAGATGTGCTATAACTTACTTTTTAATATATATAGGAAGTTAAAATACCCTGCGCTCAGCCGCCCACTTCAAAAGTAAATTTGTCTGAGATCTAAAAGTTTGAATTGTTGTCCAATCAGCCCTCTCCCTATTTGGCACTTTTGTTCTGCTAGAGTTCTGATTGGACAAAATACTGGTAGTTCACAGAAAAATGTAGTTTTGAAGAGGGCGGCAGAGCGCGGGGAATTAGAATTTTATATCTATATTGAAAAGTAAGTTATAGATCATCTTCATTACAACTGATTAATTAAACGCCATCTGAAATATCACTAACATTCCAGATATGATTTTAAAAAGGGGAGAATTTACTATCACCTTAATAATATTACCTTGATATACTTGTCTTCATATGATGTGGTCACTTTAGGCCTACCTAGCCATACTTTGGATGAACATAATTTGGTTTCTAAAAAGCTCTTCAATTTCCTTTAAAACTATCCCTTTAGAAATATCCAACCTCAACTTTAACATGGATATAGGAATGCTTTTTAGCATGCAGGAGGACAGTCCTCAAAGTGCTTCACTAAACTCCTTTAACTTAATTACAAAATGTATTTCAACTAATGTTAAACGTCAGGCACTAAAAGGAGCAATAGAAAGAACAGTAGCAGGACCATAATAAAATATTTAAAAGGACAATCAACACCATAATTTGTTGTTGTTATTTCAGTTCTTTTGACATGCCTGAGCTCAATGTTATCTATATGAAACACATGAACTAATACTGGTCAAAATGCATTCAGATTAGAGGCAGTCTTCAAGGTCTAAGAAATTAGCATATGAACCTCCTAGGTTTGGCTTTCAACTAAGAATATGAAGAGAACAAAGCAAAATTGGTGATACAAGTATATTGGGAAGTTGTTTAAAAAGACATGCCCTATTTAAATCATGAACGTTATTTTTGGACTTGACTGTCCCTTTAATATCAGGTTAAATTGTTTAAAAAGACAGATAAAACTCATGTGTGATAAATGAAATATATAGTGTAACAGCTGTTTTGAAAATGTATACACAAATTTTGTGTGAAGAGGATATTCATATAAATGGCACTTCTTTAGTTTGTTACTCATCTGTCCGCCAATGATATATCAGTTTCTGAGAGTAACACTGACTGAGAGGAACAGTATACTGGAGAGAGCTATTACACATCAGTAAAAACTACCTTTAAATAATCAGAGATACAGACCCTAAAAAACTAATTTATCAAAAAAGTATAAAGAGAGAATACAAGGATTAGTAGTCCTTATAAGTAAAGATAGGGAATTCAGCACACTCAGCAAGCAAAAATATTTTTTCAAATTGAAATTCAGTACATTTTATTTAACGTGTTAAACTTGTAGACACCATGAATGATGCTTCAAAACAACCATATGAAACCAAAAAAGAATTAATAAAAAATAATAATCACTAATTAATAAATAAATCCATTACTGTTAGAGACGTCTCTTAAAAGGATAAGCATAAAGAGATTAAAAAATTGTCAGTTTCTAGAAAGAAACTTACAACACCTCCATCAGAGGGCACCCCCACAAAGTTATTTCAGGGATATGTTGCCATGATATAATTAAAAGATCTATGTAATGACCTCAGAAACTGTCAAAACAAGAAACATATCTAGTTCACAGATACAAGTTACACTGGATACAGACACAAAGTATCCTTAAAGAACTAGCCACAACATCTCTATCAGTGGACAACCCCAAAAATACACAATTTAGGGAAATGTCATGATATTCAAGCGTGAGGATCTATGTGGTAGTTGGGGATACAGTAACAGTATGGTAAATTTGAGCTGTGGTGAAATATGAACCTTTCTAAAGTAACGGAGTAGTCTGCAAATAATACACTCCTAAACAGGTTCTGTAGATTGTTTAGGAAAACTTAGTTTGGTCACTTTTTGCAAATGTAAGCCTTGAAATGCTTATGATGCTGATTTAAGCAAACCAGGCACACATTGATCCAACCTTGTGTGTAAAGTATAGGTGCTTTATTTTTTAAAATATTTATTTATAAACCAACAGCATAACAGAAAAATAAAAATAAAATGGGTTAGTTTCACTTATTCATATCACCACGCAGAGTGAATTAAACATACAGAACAAAAATTCAGCTTTCATATTTTTATATTTTCATTACACTTCACAGGGTGTTTAGGGTAACAACAGAAACAATTATATTATTATGTAGGGTTATTAACCTGGGCCTAATCCAAAAATATAACACCAATCCTACTAGCATTACCCCATACACAAGAATTAACATATCCAAAGGGTATTTATTAGCAAGTAAATCTGCAGTTATAACGTTAACGTAAACCTCATACTTAGAAATATTGAAAGATATAACCAATCAATCCTTAACATATATTCTTATACTGTTGGAGGGTTTTACATGTTTCTCTTTTCCCTTTGACTCCCTGCATCACCAAACAAACAAAGAAAAAAAAAAGGGAAGGGGGGCTTTCCGCTCTCTTCCTCCATAATCCCATCCCCCCTTAAAGGGACATTATACACTCATTTTTTCTTTGCATAAATGTTTTGTAGATGATCTATTTATATAGCCCATAAAGTTTTTTTTTTAAATAAAATGTATAGTTTTGCTTATTTTTAAATAACATTGCTCTGATTTTCAGACTCCTAACCAAACCCCAAAGTTTTATGTGAATACTGTCAGCTACCTTCTCCAGCTTGCTCCTGTTTGTCTAAAGGGTCTTTTCATATGTAAAGAAGGGGGAGGGGGGGAGTGTCTTATTTGCCACTTGCAGTGGGTTTTCCAGCTACCTTTTCAACAGAGCCAAAGTGACAGCTTCTAAGTAAGTTTTTAAACAGTTTTATACTGGATTTTTATATCAGTATCTATGCATCTTATTATTTATAATAGTGTCTATTACATGCAGTTATATGAAAATGAGTGTATACTGTCCCTTTAACCACCCTTACCTCTTCTTTTCCCTATTTTTAACCAGAGATCATGCCCAATTCCACGGCAATCTACCTGTTTGTATCCAAACATCAAAGGAGGTTGTTTTTTTAAAGATAGATATGAATTGTTGTTGTATCGTTGGGGAAAGGTTTTCATTGGGCCTAGCCATTTGTAGATATACTTTTCCATTTTTCCCTCTGAATTATTATCAATATAGTACTGTTCTATAATTATTGTATTGGCGATCATGGCTTTAAAGGTCTGGCCCTCGGGTTCAGCAGTATTAAATTACGTCCATTTAAAATTATTGTATTACATTGTCTTATATTGTTTATTTCTTTTGTAGTTACACAAAAAAAAAATATCTTGGAAATTTATAATAAAATTCTTGGTCTTAGCTTTTGGATATCCAGTAATTCACTTCATTCCAAAACGGTTTAACTTTTGGGCTCCCCCAAAAACAATGCACTAAGTCTGCATTGGAATTACTACATTATATGCAAATATTGGGGTCCTTCCGATATCATTTTTTAAGCTGTGCAGGCGTCGTATAGACCCTGTTTAAAAGTTTGCAGTGTGATTCCCTCCATGAGACTATAGCAGTTGCTTTTTGAACCAACCTAAAACTACCCTCAATCTCTTCAATTGTAACAGATGGAAAATATTTTTTCCACTTTGTCAGTATATCATTTAGATGTATCTGATCAGACAGATTAAGTAGAATATTATACATAAAGGAGATAGAATAATTACCTTGTTTATAGATATTAATAAGTGGGTCAATGTCTCCTAGCTTCCACTCCGAGTTATTATCCTCCCTAAGTTTCCTAAAGTAGTGTCTCAGTTGTAGATAGGCAAAAAAACTATGCTTATGTAGAGCAAATTCATTTTGTAAATCTGCAAATGATTTAACTACATCTAAAGGGGGGTAGTTATCAAGCCGTCAACCTCAAATACGCTGGAATTCCGCAGCGTATTTGTGGCGAGGCTGATTCGCCTTAGTTATCAAAGGCTACAGACCGGCAAAAGTAGAATTTTGTGACGTAAACTTCGATCCGCCGGACTCAGTCCGACGCAGATCGATTCTTACGTCACTCCAGATGTTCCGCACACAAGTGAGGCACAATCTGACTACTTTTACTAGTTATCAAAAAACTAGCAGGTACGCTCGGCACTTTTACGGCCCAGCGTACCTGGTTTTCAAACCGCCACCCTGGAGGTGGCGGATTCCATAGGAATCAATGGGAGTCTGACCATAGCGAAAGTACAAGTTCGCTGCTGCCAGACATCCCATTGATTTCTATGGGAGCTGTCTCTACCTAACACCCTAACATGTACCCCGAGTCTAAACACCTCTAATCTGTCCCCCCCCACACCGCCGAAACTAAATAAAAATGATTAACCCCTAAACCGGCACTCACGGAGCCCACCGCAAGCTACTCTATACATATTAACCCCTAAACCGCCGCTCCCGGAGCCCACCGCCACCTACATGATATCTAGTAACCCCTTATCCTGCCCCCCCTATAATAAAGTTATTAACCCCTATCCTGCCGATCCCGCACCTCGCCGCAAATAAATAGTTTAACCCCTAAACCGCCGCTTCCTGACCCTGCCGCAACCTATATTAAATTCATTAACCCCTAATCTGCCCCCCTACACCGTCGCCACCTATAATACATTTATTAAACCCTATCCTGCCCCCCACTACACCGCCGCCACTGTAATAAATTTATTAACCCCTAAACCTAAGTCTAACACTAACCCTAACACCCCCCTAACTTAAATATTAATTAAATAAATCTAAATAATATTTCTATTATTAACTAAGTTAATCCTATTTAAAACTAAATACTTACCTATAAAATAAACCCTAATATAGCTACAATATAAATAATAATTATATTGTAGCTATCTTAGGATTTATTTTTATTTTACAGGTACCTTTCAATTTATTTTAACTAGGTACAATATCTATTAAATAGTTATTAACTATTTAATAGCTTACCTAGCTAAAATAAAGAGAAATGTACCTGTAAACTAAAAACTAACCTAAGTTACAATTACACCTAACACTACACTATACTTTAATAAATTATTCCTATTTAAAACTAAATACTTACCTGTAAAATAAACCCTAAGATAGCTACAATATAATTAATAATTACATTGTAGCTATCTTAGGATTTATATTTATTTTACAGGTAACTTGGCATTTATTTTAGCTAGTTAGAATAGTTATTAAATAGTTATTAACTATTTAATAACTACCTAGCTAAAAGAAATACAAAATTACCTGTAAAATAAATCCTAACCTAAGTTACAATTAAACCTAACACTACACTATCATTAAATAAATTAAATAAATTAACTACAAATAACTACAATTAAATACAATTACATAAACTAACTAAAGTACAAAAAATAAAAAATAAAAGTTACAAACATTTAAAAAAATATTACAACAATTTTAAGCTACTTACACCTAATCTAAGCCCCCTAATAAAATAACAAACCCCCCCCCCAAAATAAAAAAATGCCCTACCCTATTCTACATTAAAAAAGTTCAAAGCTCTTTTACCTTACCAGCCCTTAAAAGGGCCTTTTGTGGGGGCATGCCCCAAAGAATTCAGCTCTTTTGCCTGTAAAAGAAAAACACAACCCCCCCCCCCCCAACATTAAAACCCACCACCCACATACCCCTAATCTAACCCAAATCCCCCTTAAAATAACCTAACACTAATCCCCTGAAGATCATCCTACCTTTAGTCGTCTTCACTCAGCCGAGCCACCGATGGAACTGAAGAGGACATCCGGACCGGCAGAAGTGATCATCCAAGGGGCGCTGAAGAAATCTTCCATCCGATGAAGTGATCCTCCAAGCGGCGCTGAAGAAATCTTCCATCCGGTGAAGTGATCCTCCAAGCGGCGCTGAAGAAGTCTTCTATTCGGGCGAGGTCATCTTCGAAGCCAGGTCTTGAATCTTCATCCCGCCGACGCGGAACATCCTTCTTTCCCGACGGACTTCCGACGAATGAAGGCTCCTTTAAGGGACGTCATCCAAGATGGCGTCCCTTCAATTCCGATTGGCTGATAGGATTCTATCAGCCAATCGGAATTAAGGTAGGAAAAATCTGATTGGCTGATTCAATCAGCCAATCAGATTCAAGTTCAATCCGATTGGCTGATCCAGTCAGCCAATCAGATTGAGCTTGCATTCTATTGGCTGTTCCGATCAGCCAATAGAATGTGAGCTCAATCTGATTATACCAATATACCAATATGTGGAAATCCAAAATTTCCAGCAGGGATATCTTCAAAAACTTTTAAACTCTGGTCTAATAAAGGCTTTCAAAATGTGGTGCAAATAAGGGAAGAGACATAGGGGGGTAGTTATCATCGTGTCAACTTTCCTGCCTTCGCCGGCCCAATACGCCCGCCTAAGCTCGCCTACCTTTGCCGCTGCGGACCTGAAAAAAAAGTTATCAAATAAAGCTGTCAAAAAGCTGCGGTGCGATGAGCAGCGGACTGTGAGAGTTATCACTCATCCGATCTCGCTGCTCTTCGGCTTTTTCCCAGCTTTATTGCTAGCCTGTCACTAAGCACTCACACTAAACTGCACTGTTCTACCCCCTATACCGGCGCCCCCCCGCAACTAAATAAAGTTACTAACCCCTAAACCGCCACTCCTAGACCCCGCCGCAAGTCTTATAAATGTATTAACACCTAAACCGCCGCTCCCGGACACCGCTGCCACCTACATTATACCTAGTAACCCCTATCAAAACAACCTTAGGAAGAAAAACCAAGTTTTGTACGTAACACCACTTTATCAGCGTGGAAAATAAGATAAGGTGGATCACATTGTAAAGCTGAAAGTTCAGAATCTCTGCGAGCAGAAGAAATAGCAACCAAAAATAAAACTTTCCAAGATAATAACTTAATATCTATGGAATGCATGGGTTCAAACGGAACCCCTTGAAGAACACTAAAAACTAAATTTAAACTCCAAGGAGGAGCAATTGATTTAAATACAGGCCCGATTCTAGTCAGAACCTGACAAAAAGATTGAACATCTGCCAGATGTTTGCGTAGCAAAATAGACAAAGCAGAAATCTGTCCCTTTAAGGAACTTGCTGACAACCCTTTCTCCAACCCTTCTTGGAGAAAAGATAAAATTCTGGGAATCCTAACTCTACTCCATGAGTAGCTCTTGGATTCGCACCAATAGAGATATTTACGCCATATCTTATGGTAAATATTTCTAGTGACAGGCTTACGTGCCTGGATCAAGGTATCAATGACTGAATCAGAAAACCCCCGCTTAGATAAAAACACAATTTATGCTTACCTGATAAATTTATTTATCTTGTGGTGTATCCAGTCCACGGATCATCCATTACTTGTGGGATATTCTCATTCCCAACAGGAAGTTGCAAGAGGACACCCACAGCAGAGCTGTTATATAGCTCCTCCCCTAACTGCCATATCCAGTCATTCGACCGAAAACACGCAGAGAAAGGAGAAACCATAGGGTGCAGTGGTGACTGTAGTGTAGTGGTGACCTGCCTTAAAATGACAGGGCGGGCCGTGGACTGGATACACCACAAGAGAAATAAATTTATCAGGTAAGCATAAATTGTGTTTTCTCTTGTAAGGTGTATCCAGTCCACGGATCATCCATTACTTGTGGGATACCAATACCAAAGCTAAAGTACACGGATGAAGGGAGGGACAAGGCAGGTACTTAAACGGAAGGTACCACTGCCTGTAAAACCTCTCTCCCAAAAATAGCCTCCGAAGAAGCAAAAGTATCAAATTTGCAGAATTTTGAAAAAGTATGAAGCGAAGACCAAGTCGCCGCCTTGCAAATCTGTTCAACAGAAGCCTCATTTTTAAAAGGCCCAAGTGGAAGCCACAGCTCTAGTAGAATGAGCTGTAATCCTTTCAGGAGGCTGCTGGCCAGCAGTCTCATAGGCTAAGCGGATTATGCTTCTTAGCCAAAAAGAAAGAGGTTGCCGAAGCCTTTTGACCTCTCCTCTGTCCAGAGTAGACAACAAACAAAGCAGATGTTTGAAGAAAATCTTTAGTAGCTTGTAAGTAAAACTTTAAAGCACGAACCACGTCCAGATTGTGTAATAGACGTTCCTTCTTTGAAGAAGGATTAGGAAACAAGGATGGAACAACAATCTCTTGATTGATATTCTTGTTAGATACCACCATAGGTAAAAACCCAGGTTTGGTACGCAGGACTACCTTATCCGTATGGAAGATCAGATAAGGAGAATCACATTGTAAAGCAGATAACTCGGAGACTCTACGAGCCGAGGAAATAGCTATCAAAAACAGAACTTTCCAAGATAAACTTTGAAAACTTTTAAACTATGGAATGAATTATGTAGCCCTGAAC
>NC_069504.1:215413975-215420440 GCF_027579735.1 Bombina bombina | reverse complement strand
TATCCAAGAAACCCCAGACACAGAGTGCTTAAGACACCCACAACGGGAAACAACTCCCGAATTAAAAAGGGGTGCCAGGCAATGATGACAGCAACACAGCCACTCTGGTTGACCCTAAGGCACTAGGGACAACAGCACCAAGTCCAAAGACTAAGGGAACATAAAGAGAACAGAGCTCAACCTCAGATATTCTGGTTTGAAAATAGGACCATAGTCTCCAGGATCCTCTCAGGATCCTTCTCCTGGAAGCCCCTCCAGTTCGAGGAATAACGAATGAGCTAACATTCTAACCCCAGACGGGTAAAAACCCAAAAACGTCTAAGCAGGGGCAAAAACAAGAAAAATGGAACACCCTAATCTGCAAACTCCCAAAAACATGGGAGCAGATGGAATCCTGGAAGTACAAAAACCCAAAGGTCCTACTTCCTGAGACCGCTGACCAAAGGACAACCCCAAGGAAAGGAGACAAAAAAGGGCCCAATAAGCCTCAACCTGAAGGAAGAGATATACTGTCATAAAGGAAAACAGATCCAAAAGGACAATTCCAAAGAAGACTATAAAGAGAAGACGAGGAACATTACCCAGAGCAATACTTAGCAGGATCCACTCTGGCCCCTCACCAACAAATAGGAACAGGACAGCAAAGATTGAGTGCAAACCTTCGGTCGCCTGCAAATCACAATTTAGGCAAGACTATTTGTAACCCATTAGTGAACGGGTATTCGATTTAAGGAACACCTAGTCTGATGCTCCTTCTTAAAAGAAGAGGTCTCCTCTCCATATGTAGCCCTGCATGGGCAGAGCCTCAAAAATTTATTGAAGCTCATCAAAGTTCCACTTCACAAACACTCTAGCAAAAAGCAAAAGAATAATTTGATCTGAAGAAAACTCAAAGAGAAACCAACTCCTCATCTATACAACCAGGCAGCCAGTTACACCGGCACCACCTGGATGATATAAGCTGTAAGGAACAGAGATTAGCACCCGACCAGGACCAGCCTGCTACATAGGACATTAAAAACTGACCCAAGCAACAGAAAAATATTTCCCAACAAAAAAATTATAACAGACATGAGCTTCCAAAAGAAAGAAAACAGATCCTAACCGGATCAAAGAAAAAGAAGGCAGCACCCGCAGGTGAGTGCCCAAGAAGAATGGGTACACCAACAGGACCAGCCAATCAGAGACCTCATTCCTTCAAAGCTCAGAACTGGAATAAGAAAGGAAATTGGGGACGATAAGGAGATTAACTGCATCCCCACACGTCTAACCCAGCTTGCCGTCTGGAACAGAAGACCGCGGATCCACCAGCCTATTATAGTACTGGGATCCTCCAGCACAGCTAAAACATGCCCCAGCAGGACACGAAGGCGTGCCAGTCTATAACGAAAAGCAAGACTTACCTCCGACTGTGACCCAGACGATCCCACGTCTGACGAGCCCTGGTTAGCAGAACACGGACAGTATCTCAGCAACACCTCCCTCTCTGGAAGATGTAAATGCGCCAACGCTATAGATATGGCCATGCGGAACCATGCTGTAACCTCTGGAGGAAACAAGATGCCTTCTGGAGAAGAGGTAACGGCATTAGGGACACCTGCTTGCGTAGCCAAGGAAGGTTCTAGGGGACGCGCCTCACAGGATATGGGATCCCCAGGGGCGGATGGCTCGGCGGACTAAGCTCCCTGTTCCGGGAGAAGAGAGCACTCTAAAGTGGCATTAGGAACATAACTGATGGGCACGGATTACCCGGGCCATTTCATACTCTTCGCAAGAAGTAGAATCTGAATCAGATACATCCGTCTCCAAAAAAATCAGAATCCTCCATAACGTGTTGATAATTATGGATAGAAAAATCTAAAATCAGCACCATACACCCCCAAAGGCTGGGGCACTGACAACCTCCTGTGACCCAGACAAGTAGCGAACAGATTCTCTCCGTCGCCACACGATCAGAAGTACGGAAATGGAGAACAGAACGTGACCACGCCTAGTCACAAGGTACACCGTGCAGGCCAGGTAAAAAACGCGCCAAGGCCATCAGGGCCGCGCAGCCTGACAAAAAGGCTGTTATGTCCTGATATAGCCACAAGCCCAATTTTCACTACACATTAGCAGACAGAATCACATAACAAACATGAGTAAAGTCCCCCCTGTTCAATAACCCCCCTTAGGAGATATTAACCCATGATTCCATAAAGATAAAGGAGTCCCACTGAGACCCTGACTTCTTTGTTTACATTACATTCACATCATCTTAGTAAAATGAAACAATCTTACCAGAATCTACGCCGTGGAACAGGAACACGGCCCTTCAAGTGTAACAGATAGTAGCTTCGCTTCTGGCATGGACTTGAGTAAAGAAAGCAGGCAGCAAAACTCATCAACACTGATTGCGAAGGAGCTGTTAACATGAGTCAGGATGGTTTCTCAGAAAGACTCTCCCTGCAGCTCCGGACTCTAACATTCATCCATGCTCTCACTGAGAGGCTGAAGGATTAGTTAAAACTCCAGTCCCATTTCGAAGAGTACTACCCTCCATAAGAGACTATATTGAATCTTCCGACACTTATCTGCCAACCTCCTGTGACAAAAGGCAAAGAATGACTGGGGGGGGGATGAGTGAAGTGGGGGAGGTATTTAAGCCTTTGGCTGGGGTGTCTTTGCCTCCTTCTGGTGGCCAGGTTCTGAATTCCTAAAAGTAATGAATGCAGCTGTGGACTCCCCCCGTTTATGAGGAAAAAGGTTTCAAGATACATTGTTTGAACATTAAATTCATTAGACTTAAGGTTACCATTATATTAAATGGAGAAAACAACAGAAGTTCAAAAGAAAAATTCTCACTCTGGGAGGCTTGACCTGGGTTCTAAAGAATGCGTAATTCCCGTAAATCCTTCTAAATTATAACATTTAATAAAATGTCAAATTTAGTGATGCCTCAACTAATAGTATGTCTTAGTCAAAAACACAAATGATCAATAACATCAGCTAAAGGTTTATCGCAAACTGACAAAGGTCATTCTTATCAAAATGATTACAAAGTTGTATTTATGAATTACAAAGAAAAACAGTAAACATTTTGAAATAAAAGGTAATTAAACAAAATGAACTGCAAAAACAAATTACTCTGGCTTTATACAAAATACAAGATATCATTGTGTATTACCTTATCAATCCTTATCTTAAAAAGAAAAGATATTTTATGTTTTCTTTGCAAAGGATGTGTTGCCTAGTGGAAATCAACTGAATATGCCAACTGCACACGAGATAAGATGGAATGAGCTTTTATTATTTTTGTATGATTGCCAAAACTAATAGAGTTTATAATTAAAAGAGAAACTTCAATAGACTGTTTACCAAAATATATTAGTTTGTTAAAGGGATGCTGAACAAACCTTCCGGAGAGTAGTGTCCATTTGCTATGTCAGACAGAAGAACCTCATATATTTTTCAAAAACCCCATTAGCAGAGAATGGTATGTTGTACAGAACATCTGTCCAAGCACAGGCTATGAGGCCAATATGCCAAAGCTTTATATCGGACTTCATCTTTCCCATTCTGCACTACAATAATGGTTCCTTTCTGATTTCTCTATGCTTTTGGCTTTGCTAAATATATTTACATTTCAATTAAAAACATGAATATTAAATATGTACCATCTTTTGAAAATGTTAGACAGCCCTGTTATTCAGCATGCTATGTATCAAACTATGCTCAAAATAGGTCAAAATGTACTGAAGGACCTAAATCTGTAACCATGAAAATACTGACAGAAACCATGGGTAAAATTCCCCTTTTTTCTATCTTTTTATTTCACAGTATCTGTTATAAGATGATGATGATGGATGATGATGGATGATGATGGATGATGATGATGATGATAAGAATAGCGAACAACATAGTCAACATTTAATATAGTTGGCAATATTTTTTTTTTCAATAAAAAGGAAATTTATGCTTACCTGATAAATTGATTTCTTCTACGATACGACGAGTCCACGGATTAATCCTTATTTGTGGGATATTATCCTCCTGCTAACAGGAAGTGGCAAAGAGCACCACAGCAGAGCTGTATATATAGCTCCTCCCTTCTCTCCACCCCCAGTCATTTGACCGAAGGTATAGGAAGAGAAAAGAAAAGCTAAAAGGTGCAGAGGTGACTGAAGTTTTGAAAACAAAAATATAATCTGTCTAAAATGACAGGGAGGGCCATGGACTCATCGTATCGTAGAAGAAATCAATTTATCAGGTAAGCATAAATTTCCTTTTCTTCTACTAGATACGACGAGTACACGGATTCATCCTTACTTGTGGGATACAATACCAAAGCAACAGGACACGGATGAACGGGAGGGACAAGACTAATACCTAAACGGAAGGCACCACTGCTTGAAGAACTTTTCTCCCAAAAACAGCCTCTGAAGAAGCAAAAGTATCAAATTTGTAAAATTTTGAAAAAGTATGAAGGGAGGACCAAGTCGCAGCCTTACAAATCTGTTCAGCAGAAGCATCGTTTTTAAAAGCCCATGTGGAAGCCACAGCTCTAGTAGAATGAGCCGTAATTTTTTTAGGAGGCTGCTGTCCAGAAGTCTCGTATGCCAGGCGGATGATGCTTTTCAGCCAAAAAGAAAGAAAGGTAGCCGTAGCTTTTTGACCCCTACGTCTTCCAGAATAAACAACAAATAAAGAAGATGTTTGACGGAAATCCTTGGTCGCTTGTAAGTAAAAACTTCAAGGCCCGAACCACGTCCAAGTTATGTAACAGACTTTTCAGAAGAAGTATTAGGACACAAGGATTTGATTAATATTCTTATTTGAAACAACCTTAGAAAGGAATCCAGGTTTAGTACGCAAAACCACCTTATCAGAATGGAATATAAGATAAGGTGAATCACATTGTAACGCAGAAAGCTCAGAGACTCTTCGAGCAGAAGAGATGGCTATTTTAATAAATGCACTGCTTCTCAATGCTTTTCAATAGCAGTCACATGACTGGGAAAGAAGGTTGTTATTCTGAAACGGTGTAAATTGAACTGTTGTAAAACGAAGGCCAACTATATATACATATATATATATATATATATACACACACACATATATATATATATATATATATATATATATATATATATATATATATATATATATATATATATATATATATATATATATATATATATATATACACACATACATATATATATACACACACATACATATATACACACACATACATATTTTAAGAACAAGAGAAGATGTGGTGCACTACACAGCGCTAATTTCTCTGTCACTATAGTTAATAATAGTGATGTTAAAAATGCAAAGGTGTACCGGAATAACGAAGTCCTGTGTATGAGTCTAGATGTATATAGTACGCAAAAAATATATATAATGGTTACAAGATGTTCCTAAATTGATACAACTGCGGTATAGGACAATACAAATGCGAACTGCAAGCTAAAAGTAGCTAGTGTTTATCCTAAAAAACCTCTTATATCCAAATATGGTTAAACAAATGATATATTGTGATAAAAGTATAAAATTAAAGATGTGCTCACAGTGATCTAACACCTACGTTCTGTGCTAAAACAGACTGATAATCACTCTAAACACAAAGATAGTGGGTATAGGACGTATATATACATATTTATGCAGTATTTATATATGATAAAGTGTATATGTATTTAATGTAAATATTTCACATCCCAACGTTCTTCACATAAGGGAGCATTTATAACAATATATATATATATATATATATATATATATATATATATATATATATATATATATATATATATATATATATATATATATATATAAAGACAGAAGATAAATGAACCAGTAGAAAGAATCCACTGAATCACTCCTAGGCGCTCACTGTCAAATAAAGGCTATGCCACAAGGTATATACTCTATACCCAGCACCTCATAAAAAATTCCAGCAAGATGTATCCAGCTGCCAAACCCCAAATGGCAGAGGAGACCTATCACTCCTCAATAAAGAGACATAAATAGAAAGAGGCAGGGTTGCGCAGAAAACTCAAACTAGAAAATACAAAAAAATGAATAAAATACAATACAGTTTACAGTAAAATATTATAGCAATATATAGTAAAATGAAATAATATAATGTGATACAAATGTCTATTAGCTGTAAAAAATCCTAAACGATCAGAAGTAATCCGGAGCACATCAAATATGGAGAGCAAAGTCTTCAGGCGTTAGTCCCCTATTAGATGTACACTTACTTGAATGAACCTCAATCACATGAGGTAAGAATGTAGCACTTTCATAAAAGAGTAAGGCACTCCCTGTAGAAAAGATAGAACGATCAACTGGAGACTTCTGTATCTTGGAATATGGATAGTAGAATCCTCCAAATGTCCTCGTGCTCTCTTTAGTAAGTAGTAACTTCCAATTCCAGTATAGGTGTCATATAAAGAGAACCAGAAAAGCAAACAT